>NW_016108010.1:208679-225087 GCF_001604975.1 Cebus imitator
ATACTACAGTTTAGAACTATAAATGTGTGGTTGTGCTAGATTTAGGAAGAATACATAATAAATTATTTCCTTTATTTTGGTCCACTGACTAGCAGAGCATTAGAAGACTAATCTGTAAGTCAGTGAAGCACAAAACTGGAATTTTAGTGGCCCAAGTCAATAAATTAGTATTATAAAACCTGTAGTTTATTAAAACAAAACAGAAAGAAAAACTAGAAAAATTTTTACTCTTCAAGAGGATTAAGGTGAGTATTTTAAATTAAGCGATTCAGTGGCAATTCACATAAATGACAAATCTTATAATTGCTGAGGAAAATCTAAGTTTCCTGAGCTGATTAAAAATGTACAATTTTACTTGAAAAACTCCTTTACATATATTTTAAAATGCATTTGGAGTTAATATATTTAGATGGAAACTAAAATGAAAATCATATTCAGTTTACATTATTTTCCAAATAATTTAATAAAGATGACAGATTTGATCACCTACTAATCAAAGTCAAGATCTAGGTTAAAACAGAAAGTAATTTCTAATTTACCTTCAACCTTTAACCATGCATAAAAAGGAATGAACTGAAAATTAATAGATTATGTAACATGCACTTCAAAATAAAACCAAAACAAGAAAAGATCATATAAAGGAAAATAATATATTGTTCATAAAGCTACAATTAAATGCTTTTTGTTTTCTTTCATGCTAGTGCTGATCAGTGTACCTAAAGGTAACAAGTCATAACTAAATAGTGAATTCAAATTAACCATATCTGCTGTTCATTATCGGCTGTTAGAAACATTATAGGAGAATAGAAGAAGAGTGAAATTAGCAACAGATTCATCATTCTATGTATCATCCTCATAAAGAAACATTATTTAACACCCCCCACAAACATTCCAAAGAATACACGAATCAAAATGCAAATTCTTCTAATTACCTCTTCAAGTGATTTGCAAGTTGCCTGTGTTTCTAGGATTATTCGAATGTTCTCCTTAATTTTTCTTAGAGCGATCTCAAGTTGATTTGGAAGGGGCAAACTAGGGTCAGGGATTGATCCTGTAGCTTCTTCAAACTATTAACAAATAGTATGTTTTTAAATAAAAACAGTTGCAGCATTGAAAATAACAATATTAACTTTTACAGCTGTATGATAAAACATAGATTAAACACCTCATATTTTAAATATATAAGATCAATTAATATATACAAATATAATATCAATTAAAATTATATCTGATATAGGAAATATTTCTGTGAATTAACACTCTAGACCATGCTACAGAATAGCAAACAAGATTAATCATTCATACCTTTTGTGCCGCATTTAGTATTTCATTTTGCTGACGGTCAAAAACGTCTAGTTGACGTTCCAGGTCAACTTCTCTTTGATCCCAAGCCATTTGTCTTTCTTCATGAAACTAACAAAAGACAATTTGTGTCAGACACATACACAAAGACATCAGGCACATAACAAGCATTTTATATATATTTTCTTATCTAATCCTCACAACACATTAATGAAATGTAATTATTTTCCTTTTATGAAAAATAATACAAACTCAGAGAGGTGAAGTAACTTGTGTAAGATCACAGAGAAAGGCACATGTGAAGTAAGAAAGGCAAAAAGGCAGATGTGATTTAAATCTCTCCATCTATCCATCCATCCATACATACAAAATATATTTAATTACATATATTATGTGCCAAGCATCATTCTAGGCAGCACAAACACAGCAGTAAACAAAACCAAGTCCATGTCACCATGGAACTTACATTCTGGTGAAGGAGAGACAGTCAATAATAAACAAGTAAGTATGTAATATACCTGAAGGTTACAAGTGCTATGGAGAAAAATTAAGATAATCTCTATTTAGGGAATCTTGATAGTAGAATTTATTGTTGTATCTTAGGTGGCTGGTGAAGGATGCACTGATAAGGTAAGACATTTGAGCTAAGACCTGCAGGCACTGAAAGTGTAAATACCACAGGTATTTATGGTAAGAACAATTTAAGCAGAGGGAACAATCTCTGAGATAGTCATATGTCTGATGAATTTCATCTGTCTCTGAAGCACACAGTTTATTCTATAACAAGCTGCCTTCTTACTCTGTCAGCGAGAGCCAGTAGAAACCTGGAACTGTGAAAAGTCAAATAACCAATATCAAAATAAAAATTAACTTATCAATGAGGTTGCTTACATATTGCCCTTTTTAAGACTAATGTTATAAAAACTAAATATAAATTTTCAGAATAGTTTAGAAAATAAGAAACAAATTATTACATAATCCATTAGTAATAGAAGCTGAATTCAATTAGAAGAAGAACATAGTTATTTGTGCAATAGTCTTATTTAAAATCTTAGAAAACACAAAATAAATATAAAATAAAACCTTGTTCTGTTGCACAATTTCTTCTTCAAGACTGCTGATTGTATGTTCATATTCAGAAATTATATTATTTAAATATTTTATTTCTTCTTTATCCTTGACTAATTCTCGATTTAGTTTAAGCTCTTGAAGACGAAGTTCTTCTATTTTCATATGCCAGTTGATTACCTAAGATTTACAATTTATATATAAAAACATAAATGCCATATCAACAAACAATATTAATCCTTTGATCATAATGATTTTAATTGAAAGTAATGGGCATTCTAAAGTAAAATAAGACACAATGTTATCTTTTCTCAAGCCACATGACAAATTTTTATTTAGGATTTCCATTGATTTTTCTACAAATGTGGGAATTTACAATAAAATCTTCAAATTATATTGGAATGGACATCACTAACATTCACTTTCATTTTTTCATTTGTTATATGTTTATTGAACACTGATTATAAGCAGGTCATTGAAAGATTAATATTATTTTCAAAAACAGAAATCCTAAATGTTTCTAGCCTAGAGAACAGGATGTAGTTGCAAGGTAATTATTTTTCATTTAATTCTTTCTAAATGAAGAGATAAAACCATATTACATTAAAAATAAATATAGGCCCACAACTTCTAAATCAAAGATAATTATGAACAGTAGAAATCAATCGATTACTACAATGTTTAAGAATAATTATAATTAGTATTCAATTAATATTACTTTCAAAAACAGGAATCCTAAATGTTTCTAGCCTAGAGAATAGGATGTAGCTGCAAGATAATTATTTTTCATTCAATTCTTCCTAAATGAAGATAAAACCAAATAATATTAAAAATAAATGTGGGCCCACTACTTCTAAATCAAAGATAATTATGAACAGCAGAAATCAACTGATAACTACTACAATGTTTAAGAATAATTATAGTTAGTATTCAGTTAATATAAATTTTTCTACAGTATTTAAAATTCCTTGGTATTATACAATCTGAAGATTCCCACTAAAATCCTTGGTTAGAAAAGCCTAATTTTTACAAATAACAGACATTCAAATAGCCAACACTGCTAAGTTACAAAATCTAAATGAATGAATCATAACTGGAATTTGATTGTGTCTTAAGCATTTTTTATATAGGCACATATTAAGAAATTATTATGTAACTCTTTTGAAGACAATGAATTTAAAATTGGTTGGGCATGGTGGCTCATGCCTGTAATCTCAGCACTTTGAGAGACCAAAAGCAGGAGGATTACTTGAAGCCAGGGGTTAAGACCAGCCTGGGTGACAAAGTGAGACCCTGTCTCTATAAAAACTTTTAAAATTTTAAAAAATTAGGTAGGTATAGTGGTGTGCCCCTGTACTCCCAGCTACAACTACTCAGAAGGCTGAGGCTAGAGAATTACTTGAGCTCAGGAGTTCGTTATGTTTACACTACTGAACTCCAGCCTGGGCAACAGATCAAGACCCTGTCTCTTAAAAAAAAAAATCAACAATGTTACCTTTTGGGCTCCCTTGGTATCCTTTAAAGTGCTTATCAACTCTTCCAGGCCCTTTAATTTTAATTCCAACTCCAGTGTTTTGTTCTCCATATTTCTATGTTCTTGTTGAGAATTTTTCATTTCTTGCATTATCTTAAGTTTGTCATTTTGTAGTTGAATCATTGTTTTAGAGAACTTTTCCTGTTGTGCCAAGGGTAAAGCTCCACTAAACTGTCGTCGCAGAGACTGAATTGTTTGGCGCAGATGTTTTGCTCTGTTTCTCCCCTCCAAACGAGCATAATAGAGAGCCTGTTCTTTTTCATCAAGTTTCTGCTCTAAGCGCATATTGTAAGCCTCCATCTTCTGCAGTTTATATGTAATTGACTCCAACTTACCAAGAGCAGTAGCCTCACTAAGTTGAAGAGAGACATTATGTTGGTGTAACTTAGCAATCAGTGCCTTTTCATCAGACTGTGCCTAATATGAAAAATATATATATTTGTAGTAAGTTTCAAGTTTTCCAATGAAGCCTATCACAGATTTAAAATCACAATTTACTAAACAAAGTTTTAAAAGAGTGGCACATGAGATCTACAAAATCCAACTTTGCTTTAATACAAATAATTATGAAAGAATTGTAAAAGAAAAAAAACAAGAATCAAACTTAAAATCCAAATGTAACTGAATAACAGTGGGTATATTACTGTTTTTTTTTTAACCTCCACTGATTCAGACAATGTGTATGTTTTTATAATTCCCAACATATATAATGTAAGAATATGTAAAAAGCTACATATAAATACAAGAGAAAATATTGTTATTAAAGATTTACTAATTAGTCTTTCTCAGCATCCTAATTTTGATCAGCAGCACAATTCATATATAGGCATTTAAATGCCGAACTGGATCACTGAACAGTATTTCAAATTAAAGAGTTTTCTAATTAGGTTCCAACTAACAAGAATAACAGCCTCTGGTTGGTATATCTTCTGATTAAAAATGTAACACTGGTCTGGCATGGTGGCTCACACCTGTAATCCCAGCATTTTGGTAGGCCAAGGTGGGCATTTTAGCCCAGGAGTTCGAGACCAGCCTGGGCAACCTGGTGAAACCCTGTCTCTACAAAAAAATAAAACATTAGCCAGACATGGCGGCACATGCCTGTAGTCCCAGCTGTCCAACAGGCTGAGGTGGAAGAATCACCTGAGCCCAGGAGGTGAAGGCTGCAGTGAGCCTTGAATGTGCCATTGAACTCCACTCTGGGCAACAAATGAGATGCTAACTCAAAACAAACAAACAGAAAGTGTAACACATCCCACACCCAATATCTACTGTAAATTTAGGAAAAAAAGTGGATAGAAGAGCTAATACTGCACATACCTGATAGTCTAGCAGTTGCATTCTGAGGGACTCTACTTCCTTTTCCCTAGACTGTTGCTGTGCATTCAAAATTTCAACTTGCCTTCTGGCAATATCAGAAATTTCTCTCAGTCTAGGAAATAATAACATATTTCAGGAACAATTAAGTACACTTTCTAAGTAAATACCAAATTTAAGAATTTCTAGACCCTTTTCCAAAAAACCATCCATTTTCAGCATCTATCTCTTCTTTGTATGAAACATTAAAACATGGTTTTTAAAACTGTTTCATGGAACATAATTCCATGAGAGGTTATCATGTTTGCTATATATAAAAAAAAAAACCTTCATTCCCGACATATTCATAACATATATTGAATATTCATAACATATATTCATAACATATATTCAGTGCTCTCAGAGGTCCTACCATATGTAATTATCTCAAATCATACTTACTATATAGCATTTTCCAAATATATACGGCCAAAGAACTTCTGTCCCACACTTTTTTCCATAAAACATTTATTGTCATAATTTGGAATATGCTAGGATAAGGTATTTAGTACATTTATCTAATACCATCACACAGTTAAGAATACAGAAATATAAAGTTTCTAAAATCCTTAAATGGATTAATGTATGTTTTAATCTACAAGTTATCAGAAATGAGAAAAGAAACAAAACATGTATTTAATAAGATTACAAAAAAAGTGATAGTTTAATGGTAATAACTCCTTCAAATTCCCTTATGAATACTGTGACAAGCCAACACAGGCAAAGCAAAATGTAAAGTTTCTTTGCTTTGGGCTAGAATTATTTTAATTCAGTGTTACAGATAAGGCAGGTTTCCTCATACTGATCAGATGCTCTCATTGCCAGTTGCATGATTAACAAAATATGATTAAAATGAACTATTATAATTAGTTTATATCAAAAGAGGTCCAAGAGAAGAAAGGACCAATTTTTTTTAAAAAGGGTCTTTCATAGTGAAAAAGATGTCAAAAATTGATATTCCCAAGAGAACTATCGGGCTCCAAAGGAATAGCTATATTTTTATGAGTAGGCCATAAAATATTTTTACAATTTATCCTTGACAGATTAACTAAGTGGTCTTTATACTTTTCTACTGAAGTATCACCTAATTACAAAAAAGAATGAAAATACAGCATATAGCTGGCACAGAGTATTTACTCCTTATATATATTTTGTGTTCTAAACTAGCAGAAAATATTTCTTCATGTAAAATAAAAACAAAATATAACCTCAAGGTTAAGTATAATTGTACAAGTTTAGTAACTTGCACAGTGCCTAGTACACAGTAAATGCCCGATAAATGTAAACTAAATTAAAATCTGAATTTTTTATCATATTCTTACAGCAACTTTATGAACCAAGTAGAAGAGGTACTATTATTCCCTTATTAAAGTGAAGAAATTTAGGTTTAAATACACTAAATAACCATTCCTTATCTATCACCTCTTTCCCAAAAAATCAGTATGTGAAAGAACTAGACCTTTCTGCAATAATATTCCTGAACTCTAAAAAATGTAAATCTTGAGAGGCCACTTCCTCTTTAAAAATATTATCCTCATTAATATTATTATTTAACCCTGTTAAAACCAATCTTAATATTACTTAATCCTGTTCTTATAAAAAGAAATCAGTATCAATTACCAAGAATATTATCCTTGTATACTTGTAATTGGGCTTCTCAAAGACAAATTAGGGGAGATATAGCTAGTCAAATGACTAAAATGTTTATATGCACTTACTTTGACACTTCAACTTTTAGTTCCATTTCATTCTTCTCTAATTCTAGAATCCGTTGCCTATCAGCATCACTTACTGCCTTGCTCACACTATCAGCTAATTCATCTCTTAACATCTGTTCCACCTTCTGTGCATCCAAATTGATTTTGGTAAGCTAAGAAAATGTAACAAAAAATGTTCAGATATATCAATTTTGGGTGAGGTTTTCCTTGTAATTTAGCTTTTAAAGTACTGTAATCCTCTTTACTTGATCTTAGTCCAGATATTAAATTGAGTGTGAAATGTTAAGAACAGACTGAAAGAGGGTAAAAAGATGAAAGAATCAGAAACAAATTACGGAAACTCTGATTATATTCCAATCCACCAAAAGTCATTTTTATTAGGCAACTCATTATATAATAATATCTGAACTTGTAATATTCTTACTTTGCTTAGCATGCAATCTGCTCATTATATTTTATTTCAATTATATTATCTACAAATAAACCAAATGAGTTAATAAAATCTTATTCATATAGATTTAGTGACATAGTTAAAACAAAAATGATATAAATGCTTTGGAAAACATTAAATCTCAAGGTATGCAAACACTGTAAGAGTTGTGTTTAATCATAAATTGTTAAATATTTGCAAACTATATTTACTGTCATGCAGTTTAATGATTCTGACCACATCAAAAAAATATAAAACCTCCAATCAGAATGTAAAGTCCCTGAAAGTAGAGATTACTGTCTTATTTTGTTTCTTGCTACACTCCCAGTCCCAACATAGGGTCTGACATGTAATAGGCAACAAATAAATATTTGTTAAATGAAGGGATGGTGGTGAAAGGCAATTCCATTGTTTAGTAAATAACATTTCATATATTAAATCTAACAATATAACATTGGTGAGAAACAAGAACTTACAGAAATACTGCTTTTGTTTTAAACAATTCAGATTTAAATCTTTTATGTATTCATTATATGAAACACAGCACTATATTAATAAGCTATTTCAGAGATACAAACCTCTTAAGAATAATACAATGCCTACCAAGACTAATTCTTATTCTCTAATTGTATGATAAAACTTATGTCAAACCTCAGCAAATTTGGTTTCCAATTCAAAATTACGTTCATCCATTTGCTTTAATGAAGTCCGTAAGTGTTCATACATTTTTTGACAATGTTCAGCCCTCTGTCTTTCATTTAATTCCTTCATTTCCAGCATAGTTATTTTTTTTGAAATGGAAACAATGTCACTGTTGGTTATTGATTTCTTTGCCTTATCCATATTAGATTCATTACCTATATGCAATAAAATACTTAAGTCAATCTCATGTTGTTTATATTAAAATTATCTCGGATATTTTAGATGTTGTATATAAGAAAACAGTATAGTTCTATGGAAAGCACATAAGCTTTCTGAATTCTATCAAACCTGGACTCTAATCTCAGCTCTGTTATTTCCTGACTGTTTGACTAACTATGAGTATTATTTGGTTTGTACCGACATGGTTTGGCTGTATCCCCACTGAAATCTCATTCTGCATCTTAGTTCCCATAATCCTCATATATAGAAGGAGGGACTCAGTGGGAGGTAACTGAATCGTGGGGGTGGTTTCCCTCATGCTATTCTTGTGATAGTCTTCCTGCCACTATGTAAAGAGGAAACGTGTTTGCTTTCCCTTCTGCTATGATTGTAATATCAATACAGACCTAATATCAAATATTTTACATTCTTTTATTAGTTGTTATGCCTTAATCATATATATGTAGTTATTTAGCTTGTCTTTGGACACAAAAGTCTGTGGCTAAATGGAAAGAGAATTAAAAGCCAATTTATCATAAAAAGGCATCGCATAGGAGTGTTATTAGTTAGCCATTTTTTGAGGAGGAGGAAGAAAACATACTTTTGTTTTGTATAACAAACATGGTCCAGAAAAAAACAAAATTTGGTGGAGTGTTTTGTGTTTCAGCAACTTAAAATTCATGTGTGTTTAGGGTAGCCAATTATTTAAAGGAACTAAGCAGCAACTCAGCACCAACTCATTTTGTAAACAGCCTTCTACGATAGCAATAATGCCCCCTTCTATTTTTTCAGCTTCATAAGTTCAAGTTTTATAACTGAGTTTTCTCAAAGTAATATATATTTCCTGAAAAAAAAAAAGGTCTCTATCTTGGTTTTAAAAAGGACTTCATTATGTTCTGTATTTCTTTTTAAAATTTATTATTTTAGAATAGCTATTGGAAGCAGTAATCAAGTAACTAACAATAATGGATCACTAACAGGAGCTAAGAGTGTTAGTAAATCAGTTCATTATGGAATAAAGACTCATTCAAGTAATCTTAGGTACCATATAGAAAAATACTGCACTAAATGCCAATATATAAAGGAATCCTTCTCCATTCCGTATTGTGCTAAACTCTGATAAGAAGAGAAAAGCACACTACAGGGGCTGAAGCAGATTAGCCATCTTATATGTTCTTGGGTTTAGAGTTTTCTTAAAGAGAGGGTAGAGCACAACAGTCAAATACTAATAAATTCCTAGATGAAAAAAAGTTAATGATGTGACATTTTTAAACAAAGATATAAGGGCAACAGGGAATAGAGAAACACTCTTAAAACTTTGGTGATATAAATCCTTACATGGAACAGATTAAGACACATGAAAATATTCCTGTAGGGAATTCAGCATTTTTTTAAAATAAAGATGATGAAATAAAAAGAACCTACTAAAACTGTATGAAATACTGTTTTAGGTCTTCATTTAAATGATATCTTCTTCCATGTAAATACTACACAAAAGCCAATTCATATTTAATCTCTTATTGAGCTAAAAATTACATTTCTAAAAGTAGCTTATCTAAGATTTCCCAATGTTAGGCTTCTCTAAACCAAGTGACTTATTACCAATTTAAGAGAAAAGTTGTATGTAGTAATAAAAACCTTGAATAGCTCTAAGGTTTAGGAAACAAACAAACGAAAATACCTCATCCCAAGCAGCAAATTTATTTGAAAATTATGAAGCACAATGTATGAGATAAAATTATGAAAATCCTACAAACTAGGATAACTACTTGAAAAATTAATATGGGAAACTAAAGATTTTAACACCTTCTGAAACAGTAATATCTCTGTTAGATATACATGAAAATGTTCACTGTGGCATTATAAGCAATAGCAAAAATATTAAAGGGTAGTGATTTAATCACTCAAACACAGTAGGATATTGCATAAGTATTTACAGGTGTGATGAATAAAACACAATTTTTTTATTTTTTATTTTATTTTTTATTTTATTTTTTATTTTTGAGATAGAGTCTTGCTCTTGCTGCCCAAGCTGGAGTGCAGTGGCACAATCGTGGCTCACTGCAACCTCTGCCTTCTGGGTTTAAGCGATCCTCCTGCCTCAGCCTCCTGACTAGCTGGGATTACAGGTGCCTGCCACCATGCTTAGCTAATTTTTATACTTTTAGTACACATGGGGTTTCACCATGTTGGCCAGGCTGGTCTCAAACTCCTGACCTCAGGTGATCTGCCCGCCTCAGCCTCCCAAAGTGCTAGGCTTACAGACGTGAGCCACCATGCCCAGCCACAAAAATATTTCTGATATTACTATCTAAATACAGTATAGAACAATGTTTATAATAATTTAAAATATATAAAATATGTAAGCATATAGCAGCAAAAATTTACAGTAATATAGTAATGAAACTATGAGAAATACAACTTTTCAAATTTTCTTTGATGTTTCCTGGTGATCTTTTAATTTAAAAATATCAAATGATATATAACTAATACAACTTGCATTAAGTGAAAGAAATCATAATACCATTATTAAAATATCATCAGTTTTAATTGTTAAATGGTTCAAAGTAGCTAATGCTTAGTCATAAATTTTTAACACAAATAATTTCATTAGAAACAAATCTAACTTAAGGACTGAAAACCAAACTTTGGTGGGGATAAATATGGGATTATTCATCTGCCTAAGTTAAACTGTTAGGCGGAACGTTCTTTTTTTAGTCAAAATATTTTCTTTTAATCTAGTATAAAAAAGGAACATTAAATAAGAAATATTCACTATTAGATGTTAATTATTTTATATTATCAGAGTTATAAGACTTACCTAATTTAGTTTCTTGTTCCCAGGCTTGTTCAATAGTGTGAAGTTTTTCCTTGGTAATCTCTAGTTCTTTATTTATAGACTCCATTTGTTCTTTTAAGGAGGCATTTTCACACTGAATAAAAGAAAAATGTCATTAAGCAACTATATTGTAATTCAGACCAATAGCACAAAATGACATAACATCTCCTTAAAACTCACAATCTAGATTACAAAATTAGAATTTCCTCCATATATAATACATACGCATATACATACATATATGTAATACATGTATACATATACATAATATGTGTATACATATACATACACATATCTATACATATATACATATATATGTAAAATACATGTATACATATATATACTGATATGGTTTGGCTGTGTCCCCACCCAAATCTCATTTTGCATTGTAGTTCCCATAATCCTCATATATTGCAGGAGGGACTCAGTGGGAATCGTGGGGTGTTTCTCCCATGTTATTCTCATGATAGTAAGTTCTCACAAGGGCTGATGGTTTTATAAGGGGCTTCCCCCTTTGCTTCACTCACATTCTTCACCTTCCTGCTACCATGTGAAGAGGAAACGTGTTTTCTTCCCTTCTGCCATTATTGTAAGTTTTCTGAAGCCTCCCCAGCCCTGTGAAACTATGAGTCAGTTAAATCTCTTTCTTTTATAAAGTACCCAGTCTCAGATATTTCTTCACAGCAGCAGGAAAATGGACTAATACACACACACACACACACACACACACACACACATATGTATATATATATATATAATGTAAAATATTATTTTAAAATAATCATCAAAATCCTGTGTTATCCAACATAGGATATTGATGTACTCAATTTCTGAGTATTAGTTTCTGCCACTAAAGCTGTACATTCCTTCTGGCCAAGCTGGAATACTCAAGAGTTTTCCAACCTTTACAAAACTAGTGCTTACTTCCTTGATGCACACAGTTGCTGAGCATCCTAGTATGCCATCAGTGACAGATGACAGATATTCATAATGAAAAAAAATACAAAATTCTGGCCTTCAGAGTTCTGCCCATTCAGTGCCTATGTGTGTATGGTGGTGTGGATGGGCGGGTGGCAAGATTTGGCCAGAGTGTGAAAGGCAGCAGATAATAAGCAAATAAACAAACAAAAAATCTATTAAAAATGTCAACATTGGCCAATCACGGTGGCTCACACCTGTAATCCCAGCACTTTGGGAGGCTGAGGCAGGTGGATCACTTGAGGTCAGGAGTTCGAGACAAGCCTAGCCAACATAGTAAAACCCCATCTCTACTAAAAGTACAAAAATTAGCCAGTCGTGATGGTCCGTTCCTATAATCCCAGATACTCAGGAGGCTGAGGCAGAAGAACTGCTTGAACCTGGGAGGCAGAGGATGCAGCGAGCCAAGATCTTGCCACTGCATTCCAGCCTGGGCAACAGAGCAAGACTCTGCCTCAAAAAGAAAAAATAAAAAAGGTCAATATCAGCCATTGTAGTGGCTCAGGCTCACACCTGTAATTCCAGTACTTCGGGAGGCTGAGGTGGGAAAATCACTTGAGTGTAGGAGTTTGAGAACAGCCCAGGCAACAAAGTGAGACCTCATCTCTATAAAAAATATAAAAACTCAGCCAACTGTGGTGGTGCACGCCTGTAATCCCAGCTATTTGGGACGCTGAGTTCGAGATCAGCCTGGCCAACGTGATGAAACCCTGTCTCTATTAAAAATACAAAACTTAACTGGGCATAGTGGCACATGCCTGTAATTTTAGCTACTCAGAGGCTGAGGCAGAAGAATTGCTTGAACCTGGGAGGCAGAGGTTGCAGTAAGCCAAGATCGTGCCACTGCACTCCAGCCTGGGTGAAAGAGTGAGGACCCCCAAAAAAAAAAAAAAAAAAAAATTGAGGAAAGATAAAAAATATTCTTTGGGAAAATGATAACGTTAAAAATCATTCATGTATACATTATCTACAAGATGTCTCTGGACTAGGACTTTCTAATGCTCTAGAGGATAGGACAAAGGACATGAAGAATGGAAAAAAATAAATTATTACCATACCTAAATCAGCAGAATTTTCTATAAAAATTAACATAATCACCTCTCTTTGGCAAAGCAGCAAAAAGCAAACTGATCATGACTACTTCTATGTAATATTGATAAGCATGTCTCATAATTTAGTAGGAGTCCTGAAAGCTACTCAGAACAATGTTTTCATTTACTGAATGTGTCTCTCTGAGCCAGCAAAGCTTTTGAGATAATAGAATTGGATCTTATTCTACTCCTGTGAGAGGATCTTAGATAAGAATAATCCAAAAGACATAAGCCCCTATTTCAGATGAGGAAGATGAAAAAATCAGGAACTTGTTCTGCCCGCAGTAAAAGGTATGGAGTTCAAGTGGTTATAAGGGAACCATAAAGGGTCTGAGCCATATTCACAGATTGTAACTTATGATATTCTACTCTAGTCTTTTGTATTTCTACAATAAAAAATGATGAGAATTTACAGAGTACATCTATGGTTCAGGAAGAGCCCTTAACATTTGCTACTGTTGGCTACATCCATTCCAAAGAACAAAATCCAGGGACCACAGGAGAATAGTTTGCTCTGGGTACAGGGGTAAGAGAAAGGGATGGGTACTTAATGGGTGCTTCCTTCCTTTGATTACAATATTCTACCTGTTTCATGCTCCTTTTTCTCTTTGATGTCTGGTTGAAAGAGGTTTGATTCAGCTAAATCATGCAAGTGACCTCAGGAGAATGATCTAGATAATCGTTCAGAAGTCATTTTGCCACTATAGATAGATAATATGTGTGTGTGTTGATATTTGGGAACAAAATATTTATAACTAAACTGAATAAATAATATGGATAATTATATCTCTGCTAAATTTATGTAAATGCAGACAAACTT
Source organism: Cebus imitator (assembly GCF_001604975.1). Lineage (NCBI taxonomy): Eukaryota > Metazoa > Chordata > Mammalia > Primates > Cebidae > Cebus > Cebus imitator. The sequence goes on from NW_016108010.1 coordinate 222,677, forward strand.
TAACTAAAATCTGCCATATCCATCCAAACACAAAGATATTGAAGAAAAATGACTAATATCACAAGGTTCAAGGATCACACAAACTTACCTCTAGGTGTTCCAAGTTACTTGTCCTTTGAACAAGCATATTATCTTTTTGCAAGATGTCCCTGTACTTAGCAGTCAGTTCATTGTATTGTTTATTAGCCAGTTCTAGTTCAGACAAAGAGACACTATTATCTACAACTTTTTGGAGAGCTGCAATCTTGAAAATGGCCATTTCCTATGTAAATAAAGATACACTGAGTTATGCTGGTGCCTTTTTTTCTGGTCAAGCACTAGCCACTTTTGAGAAAGATAATACAAGACAATACAACTGAAAGCAAAACAGATTTTAAAACCATTTTTAAAATATGTGATTTCCCATATTACAAAAGCATGTCTGTTAATAAATGTAAGTATATAACTAGAAAATTATGATGTTTGCAACTCCTAATAATTGAATTAGGCAACAATCATTGGATGCTAAAACCATTAGGACTGATACATAATTTGTTATTTGTATGGTACCAAAATATTGGAGTTAACTAAATTGCTTAATAATGGAGGTATATGGTTGTCTTTTCTTCTTTTTTTTTATTTTAAAAAAAGAGAGAGACTCACTCTGTTACATAGGTGCACAGGCTAGAGATCAGTGGCACATGATCATGGCTCTCTGCAGCCCAACTTCCTGGGCTCAAGTAATCCTCCCACCTCAACCTCCCAAGTAGCTGGGACTACAAGCATGTGCCACCATACCCAGCTAATTGAAAAAACAACAACAAAACCTTTTTGTAGAGATGGGGTCTCACTATATTGCCTAGGCTGTTCTCAAACACCTGGGCTCAAGCAATTTTCCTGCCTGCAACGTGTTGAAATTACAGGCGTGAGCCACCACACCTGGTCTGCTTGTCTTTTCCTTAACACAGTAATCAATTACAAAATATGGAACAAGCAGATACTCTTGAAGTGACGCCATATAAAGTATAGAGCATTCATTATGTTGTATTCTTGCCAAAAATATTTAAACCTGAATCTAACCAAGGGTTCTGACCTTACTTTTAGTAATACAAGGGACAGAGAAACAAGTAAAATCACACACACACACACACACACACACACACACACACACGTCAGATATATCTTCAAACATTTATCAGAGAAAAAAGGGGGATCCTACATTAAAAAGATGTAATGACATGTAACATCCAAATGCTTATTCCTTGATTGGAAAATGTAGGAAATGTGACTAAAATCTGGGTATTAGGCAGTATTAAAAAATCACTGTCAATTTTGTTAGGTATAATAAAGTTACCATGGTTATGTAAAGAAAAAAGGTTTTCTCAAAATGGTACAAAAATATTTAGGGAAGGAATGTCTGCAATTCAAACATTCCTACAAAAACCAGAGAAGCAATTATGGCAAAGTGTTAATAAATGTTAACTATTAATTTAGGTGATAAGCATTATTGATACCATCCCAACTTCTGCATATTTGAAATTTTTCATACTCAGAAAGAGCAAAGAAAGAATCAGATGTACCTTAAATCTTTGCAAACATCCAATTTTTTCACAAACTTCAGCCTCCATTGACAATAATTCATTCTTTTGTTTTTCATTTTCTTTTCTAAGTTGTCGCTCCAATTCTACTAAGGTTGTATATTGCCTTATAAGTGATTTTTCATTCACTTGCAAAACAGTAATTTTCCTACTATTTTCTGCAAGTATTTTTTTCATTTCATCGGTATCCATCTGTAGAACATTGAGCAAATTCTGCACAAAGACACGTCCATATTACATGTGGAATTTAGCTATCCTAGTTTGTATAATACTGTATAGTTATGTTAAAAATGTTTTACTAACGTTATATTCTTTTACTTTTATAGCATCTTGTTGGACTTGATCCTCAAGTTTTCTCTTTTCCTCTTTTGTTGTTTTAGATTCTGTTTTCCAGGTCTCCTTTGCACTAAAAACAAAACAAAACAAAAATACTGTAAACCTAATAAAATGTTTACAAGAAAACTTCAGATTATGCAAATTTTAAGTTTTCTCATCACAAGAGATATAGCTATTCAGTATCTGAAAACACAAGAAATTAAAATTTAATTTAAAAGGATTTAGCCTAGAATTAAAATTTTTTAAATAAATGCAAGGCAACAAAGTTATCAAATTATTTTTGTTCTTCCCTGATTCACCACTAAAAGGGTTATAATTGAAGCTGAATCTTACCAATATTTTATTGAAACTAGAAAAAAAGTAGGAAAATAATACCCCATACTAATTCTAGAAATCAAATTCCAACATTCTGACCCCATTCTCAAATTTGGGTGTTAAATGCTTACAAAATATTTTGAATACAAACACATCAGAAATAATTAGACTTAAAAGAAGATG
>NW_016108010.1:225272-228265 GCF_001604975.1 Cebus imitator
ATGCTGTAATCCCAGCACTTTGGGAAGCCAAGGTGGGCAGAATGCTTCAGGCCAGGAGTTTGAGACTAGCGTGACCAATATCGCAAAACCCTGTCCCTACCAAAAATACAAAACTTAGCCATGTGTGATGGCACATGCCTGTAATCCCAGCAACTCAGGAGGCTGAGGCAAAAAAATAGCTTGGATCGGGAAGGCAGAGGTTGCAGTGAGCCAAAATATCACCACTGCACTCCAGCCTGAGTGACAGAACAAGACTCTGTCTAAAAAAAAAAACAAAACCCCAAGTAAGTGAGATTATACATATGTTAAGTAGCTTGATTTAGTCATTCCATAGTATATACATATATAGAACAACATGTTGTATACCATAAATTCTTACTTTTGAACTTCCAAAGTAATTTAAAACATATTTATATACAAATTCATTTTTTTAATTTTGTCTACATATGAGCACTCCACAACCATCTGTAATGTTCTTGGGATAAACCCATTATAGTGGTATCATTCTCTTTGCCACTGAATGGTTCAGACTTGGGCATGTGACCCAATTCGAGCAAATGAGATCAGAGTGAACATCTGCCAGATACCACCAGAAAAAAATGTTTATTTAAAAACAAAACCTATGTGGATAAAAATGCTCCTCTTCTCAACGGGCACAGTTCCATCTTTCTTGAATTCATGCAGCTATTTTACAACCATCATAGGTGATAACAACAACCCTCAAATATGACCTGCCCTATAATTAGCTTTGTGGTTCTGGTTAGGTCAGATAATAATTATTCTTAGTGTTTATATCACCTTAGAGTAGGTATTCTAAGTCCTAGTAAGGAAATCATTTTATTGATATAGATAAAATGACAGAATAAGGAGAAATATGTTAGTTCCCTAGAAACATATATGAACAAGGATGATGGTGATGATGATGATGATGATGATGATGAATGATGCTAACAACAGCTAACATTTACAAACTGTTCATATGTGCCACACACTTGTCTTGGCATTTTCATCTAATAATTCACTTACATTTTATAACAATCCTATAAAAAGGGTATTACGTACAAAGAAACTTACAGATAAGGAAACTGAGACACAGATAGGTGAAACAACTTGCTCAAGCTCTTACTAAAAGCAAATATTAAAGTCTAGATTCAAACCCAGGCAGGATAATCCCAGGCTTAATGTAATCAATACGATACAGAGCAAAAAAAAAAAAAAAATAACAAAAAATTGGAAAGGAAGAAGCAGAAGGGAAGAACAAAACAAAATATCAATTATTTTTATGTTACTTTCACGATGAACAAGAATATACTGCAATTATATTTATAAAGTTTTGCTAATACCTATACCTTAGATATTCTTTATACAACAAACTTTGTTGATGACGAATTACAGCAAATTTTCTGTTATAGTCTTCAAGAGAATCTTCTAAATTCTTTAACATTTTTTCTTTATTTTCTAGTTCCTAAAAAGTGGTTTAGAAATACGAATGCAAAAAAAAATCAGAATACATTTTGAATTTGAAAGTATAAATTCAATTCTGATAACATTATAGAAAAGTTAAAAGTCACCAAATCCTTAAGCAACACAGATCATTTTTCTGTATTTTGAATATTTTAGTTTAAGGCATAAAACAGAAAACAAACAACAAGTGAAATTATTTTTATCATATATGATAGTTGTAATTAGCACACAAATGACTAGATCACAAACTTTTATTAGCTAGAATAGTTACAAATTTACCTCTAGTCACTTGGCCACATACCCTCTTGTGAACACATAATTTCATACCCTCACTCAAATTATCCTTTCCAATTATTTCATTTTAAAGATAAAATCGAAGCTTAAAAAAAATTAAATAACTTAACATCCAAAAACTCATTAACACTAACTTGGCAATCATTTTTATCAAGCAAATATGCCAGGCTTGTTGTCAGGTGCTTTCCATACATACAGATCCAACATTTGAGATCAGATCTGTCTGACTCCAAAGGTCTTGCCACGCTAATAGCTCTATATAGCCTTAGGACTGAGAGCCCAAGTACCTGTTTTGCCACTTTCAAGAGGTTTTCAGATCCCAGTTGGTACTCTCTAATCTACTACAATGCTTCTCATATATTTCATGATAAAAACCATGAATTTTGTCTCAAAAAATACGATAATGCCATACTACCAATATTTGCTAATTGTGTCCCCATACCTCAGACAAATAAGAGAAATAATAGTGTTAAAATTATAAATTTAAAAATAATAATATATAACACAATATTCTAATAAGTAATTAAGGCTGCCCCTACCTGACTTAGGTAACATAAAAATCCCAATATTGAGAAAAAAATGAATTACTGTAATTTTTAAAATAAAAATGAGTACTTAATAGTTATAATACAAGTATACTCACAAATGGATCACCTAGCAGAGGGAAACAGTGGTACTTATAATCAAATACATTATTATATTTGTAATGTATGTGATATTACAGATAGTCAAACTTCAAATAAAATAATGTAAAGGATCTGTCAATTAGGACATTCATAATAACCATTATATAGACAGCAAAACTGGGAAACAAACCCAGGGCAAGCAGTATAGTACAGTATCCTTTCTTCTTTGGTGGTGCATTCACTAACATTTTATTGGGTAAATGGAAGAAAAAGATAAGGAACAATTTGGTTTAGATGTTTTTACTTGTGGCCGGGTGCAATGGCTCACGTCTGTAATCCTAGCAATTTGGGAAGCCAACACAGGCCAAAGCAGGCGAGTCACTTGAGGCCAGGAGTTTGAGACCAGCCTGGCCAACATGACAACACGCCAATTCTACTAAAAAAAATACAAAAATTAGCCGGGTGCAGTGATGCATGACTGCAGTCCCAGCTACTCAGGAGGCTGAGGCATGAGAATCACTCAAACTGAGACGGCAGAGGCTGCAGTGAGCCAAGATCACGCCACTACACTCCAGACTGGGCGACAGTGTAAGACTCTACCTCCAAAAA
>NW_016108010.1:228361-334682 GCF_001604975.1 Cebus imitator
TCCAGACAGCAATAAATAAAAGTGCTCATTTATACAACACTACTTTATAGTAGCTGCCTGTTGCTCTGCATGTGAATCATATATTTCACATGAATGACAGGCATGTGAACATGCTGCTCATGCAGATGAATGGAATGCATGGTACAAATTGCTTTTATTTATAATGTTCCATCTAACATCAAAATCCACAGAAATATATTTCACTGTTACTATTTTGAGAACTCAAAGGAATGCATGAAGACTAAATATTAAGAAAAGTACTATCTGCATGCTTTGGTGATGTAAAAATTAAAATAAAGTAAAATAAAAATAAAAATGTAAAGAAACATACTACCAATGATTTTTGTTATTTACATGTAAAATTTGCAATACCTGTAACAAAATTTTTAATACCTGTAATAAATGTATTAAATATTCATTCTGAGAATTAATGATACCGGCACTAGATGGTGCTATCCCATCAGGTAAGTCGACTCCTTTAAAAACAACATTTGATCCTTCTGATTGTCGTAAAAGACTAGTTTCTTTTTCAAGGTGGTCTATCTGGAAAAAACAACCAGCAATGAGAATCACATTTCTCATACCCAAAGAAAGACAAATTTAAAAGCAGTAACTTAAACTTAGTGCTTTTTCTACTAAACAGATATGTGAATGCCCTGCCAGGAATTACTTAAACCATACTTTAATTTCTGCTTAGAAATGCCTAGGTATAAGATTCAGAATTTTTGCTGGGCATGGTGGCTCATGCCTGTAATCCCAGCACTTTGGGAGCCCAAGGTGGGCCGATCACAAGGTAAGGAGTTTGAAACCAGCCTGACCAACACAGTGAAACCCTGGTTCTACTAAAAAAAAAAATACAAAAATTAGCTGGGTGTGGTGGCATGCTCCTGTAATCCCAGCTACTAAAGAGGCTGCAGGAGAAGCACTTGAACCTGGGAGGTAGTGGTTGCAGTGAGCCGAGTTGGCACCACTGCACTCCAGTCTGGGCGACAGAGCAAGACTCCATTTCAAAAAAAAAAAGATTTAGAATTTTTGTATTCTTTTTGATATTATAAGTTACATATTTTCCACTTAATTTTATAAGAGAAATCTAGTTTCTTAATGTTGAAAGAATTCGAGACATTTTCTCATAAAGCATTCTTTATAAAAATTAAAAGTTTCCTATTAAATCCACATTCTTATGTTTAGCATTTTCTTTAATAAAATTCTCACCTTTAAATTAGCTTTTGCCAACTGCTGTGAATAATTTATAGCCTCTTTCCGAGATTCCCTGAGCTCCTGTCTCAATTCTTCATTTCTTCCAGTAAGCTGATCAACTTGGGTTTTCAAATGCAGACTGGCATCAAAGATTCCTTCTGCATTCTTTGATTCTATAGCCTAGTGAATTTATAGTATATATTAGAAATGAGGAAAAAAACAGTAAAATCATAGTAAAAAAGTCTATCTTTAAATTAAATGGACATTTAAGCATTTTCCTATTTCCATTGCTAAGCATGATAAAAAGTATGCCAATTCAAATTCTTATTTATGAATCTATAAAACTTTCATTTATATTATCAAGCACAGTAATTACTTCATCACAACAATTAAAAAACACCTAGCTAACCCTTAATAGGCTGGTAGACTAGAAAATCAATCAGACAGGAATAAGATGACCAGGGTTCAAATTTTAACCAGTCGCTTAACAGCTAGGCAAGTGACTTAAATTCTCTATACCTTAGCTTTCTTGTCTCTAAAAACAGGGAAATAATGTTAGCTCTGCTCACTACACAGGGTTTTTGTACAGTCAAAATGTGGTAACTTTCTCTGAAATTACATAGCATCTGCATTCAAAGCATGGGCAAAGGAATGGTATAGCTACAATGTTCAATTAAGTGAATTTTTCAGTGCTTCCTCTCCACACAGTTGAAACATAAATGAAAATACAGACAAGGTATTATCTAAGAATAATGATTAAGCAAAAACAATATGCCAAATATTAAAATATTATCGGAGTGGCTTCACTGGCTCAAAATCTCCAGCAGTGGCATACATAAATATATACACACAATGTACACATCTCCATAATATATAAGTATATTCAGATTTTAGAAGAACTGTATGGAAAAGAACTGATAAATGCAAAGCAAGTCTTAAAAAAATGAATGTAGAAGCCAAATAAGGTAAAATGAATAGAACCAAATGCAATCTCCTACTCAGTAAAGAGATCCAGGGTTTAACTCTAGGTAGTAGATTTATAAAAGCCTTCCCCTGAAGGAGATTAGAGCAGGTCATACAGAATAATAACTTATACTAATTCAAAGAGGATACGAGTAAGATAAAAGTAGGTAGAGGGAGGTACTCTAACTGGCAACAAAGTGGTCTAGTCAGTTGTCTTGTTGAGGAATAGCATCGTGGTGTCTACATGGCCTTTGGTAAAATCAGAATGAGTTAGATAGCACTGAATCTGGGGGCAATGAAAATACCCTGTAATAATAAAAAGTGAACCGAAGTGGATAATCCAGAATTATCTGGTCTAAATTGTCATGAATTCTGAATATTTCTTAGATAAGTATTGCTAGGTGATTTGTGAATTTCAGACAGGGCATATGAATCTGAAAAACAATGACAATCCAGGATAAAAGTAAATGAAGTCTATGGAAACAGTGGCTCTAGGAAGGCCCAGAGATTGTCAACATAAATAGACGTTAGAATTTCCTGGGCTATTCACTCTGTTTTCACTTCATCACTAAGTAGAGCTGCCTTTGGAAAATTAAGTTTGTTCTGGGGCACAGTATCAGGAGTGAGTATCATCACAGACAAAAGATGTTCACATTAAAAAAGCAGTAAGAATCATTTTAAACATTCAAAATGGCAGAGGCAAAACAAAATCACCAGAGATGGAAAGTCACAATGAGAAAGATATAATGAGAATCAAATTATTTTCTTGCCTCAGGAAGTTTTTAACATACTAGTATCACTCTCATTCTCTGCTAACATTATAGTGATGTTAAAAAAAAAGTATTCAACTTCTGATTAGTCGTAATTTTTTTAAAAAGTAATTCAATAAATAATAATTATTTTCCTATTGAAACTAAGCACAAATTTAGGAAATATAATAATGTATGCTAAATATGCTCAGATAACATAAATGACACATATTTAAACATATTAATAATCTAAAACATATATATTATTCAAGTTTACATAACAGATACTGTATCCTGTGAAATTCTCAAGGCCCTATATGCTAAATATAAATAAAATATTATTGATGGCTAAATCTTTCTTGTAGCAGTGAGTAAGTCCTTAAACATTTAAAATAAAGCCATTTCATAAGACTTCTTGTGGCATATGTTCCTAACAGACCTATACTTCCATATATAAAAAATTAATAATAAAAATACTACCTAAAGATTCTAGAAAATGAACAAAAGCAAGCAGATTTTGGAAAAAAACTCAAATATGTAAGACAGGACCAGCAACGATTGAGTTTGCCATTTTTAAAACTTTAGCCATAGGGCAGGCTACAATTGCAGTGACCTATCATCTTTCTCATCTAGGAAATCACAGGATAGAGCCCAAAGTCATGGAAAAAGTGAGAAGAAAATCCCAACAAGAAAAGTGCCAGCAAAAATGAGCTCCAAACTCCTCCAGGTCCAAGCTGATCCTTGAACCAAAAGAATAATGATAAAGAGGAAAATATCAGTGAACTTGAATATAGATTAATAACAATTATCCAATTGGTAGAAGAAGAGATAAAAGATTAGGGGAAAAAAGAGAAAGTATTGAAAGCAGCTCAAGAAAAACTACATTTTATATACAGGGAAACAATAATTCAAATGATTAACAGAAACTATGGAGATCTATACACAGCAGAAAATCTCTTTAAAGTGCTGGGGGGAAATATTAACATAAAAAAAGAACTTACATTAACTAGTCTTTCAAGGCTAGGGATAATTAGAGATGTTTCTCCTCCTTTAACATTAGGATCTTTCTGCATTTCCTTAATTGCTTGCAATATTTCTTTCATACCTTCTTCAAGTTGCTTATTTTCTTCAACTAATTCTTTTACTGTAATTATATAAGTTTTTCATTGGATGATTAGATCTTTTTTACAATTTACAGTATTCTATAGAGATGATGAATATATCATACATACCAAAGAAATCACTGGAAAAATGCAAATGTAAATAAATACACAAAAATATTCAACTATAAATCCAATGTGAATAGTTTAGTTAAATGACAGATCTATTTATATCATGTACATATACACACATATCTCAACACTGGAAGAAATAAATCACAGGCATACTTTTGCCTTAACATAAACTATGCTTTATATTAAAGTATTTTAAATTTGATGTTGTAACCTCACTTTGATTAAAGAACACACAAGATAAATGAGTTATATATCCTCACAAAATATTATTAGTTAACATTCTCTGACAATGAAAACAGCAAGGCAAACCAACTGGATGAGTAACAGACTCAGACTGAAGTATATACAGTACAGAGGTAATCAGGAGTAAAACAAATTAGAAAACAGAGAATGTGTTAACATTCTTTCAGGTCCATGATTTTAGGTATAGGAAAATAAGAATAGAAAAGTAAAAGACAATTATAACTTACATTTATTCTGAAATTTGGCTATTACTGTTCTACTTCTTTCTAAATCTCTTTCTTTTTCAATTAGTTCTCTTGAAAGGAATTCATTCTGAAAAAAGTACAGAGAATAAAACTGATTTTTTTCAACGAAATATCACAATAGTCTATAATTTTCAGGTTAAGAAAAGTTTGATCAATTAGGTGTAACAGCAAAAAAACAAGCTATGAGACATAGCAGCAATCATAAAAATATACTAAAATCTAAACAGTTGGTGATTTTCCTCCCACTTCCTCCCTTTCCCAACACCCATCATAAAAGGCAAAAAAAATAATGGTTTTTGTCTTTAGTACCACAATCATCTCTTTAAATGTTCTGCCTTTATACTACCTGTTCTGCCTGGTTTCTATGACGTTCAAGCTCTATTTCTGCATTTCTACTCTGTGCTTCTTTGATCAATAAATCCTGTGCTATGATTTCATTCTAAAGAAAAATTTAATAAATTAGACAAGTCAATGAGTTCATATCAATGTACTACATTTTAGATTAAAAAGTACGATGTATATAATTCATGTTAAAGTGCAAACAAAAATATTCTTACTATAATTGTTAAGAATGTTGTTACAAAAGTCATAAAGGAGCAACCCAAGAAATATAATTTGGAGGAAGGCTCACCTGAGATCTAAGAAATACTAGTTCTCTCCGTAGCTGTTCTATAAGATTTTCAAGAGGATCTATCTGAGATAATTTTGATTGTGCAGTAATAGACACAGTTTCTGGAAGATTAACCTCAAGCTTATTTTTCAATATCTCTGTCTGGAAGGGTACTTCACTTTTTATTACATCTTCTTTCAAATTGGTATCAGCATACTTTATTTGGGTATGAACCTGTTCTTCTTCTAATGCTGCTACTTGTGATCTATCCATGTCAGCTCTATTTTCATGAATTTGTTGACAAAATATTGCATATTTTTGCCTAAGCGATAACTTCTGCATTAAGTCTGAAGCTGTTAATAAACCGTGAAAAGATGAATTGCGTTTTTGTCCAAAGCTAGTCTTCTCTAGTGCTTGATGGCTTCTTGACATTTTCTTCAGAAAGTCATCAGAAAAACAGTATATGTCATTTATTTCTTCATGGCTTTCCCTACTAAAGGTGCTGACTAACGATTCTAGATTTCTTGAAGACTGTAGACATGGTGCTTTAAAAATCTCTCGTATTCTAATAGTTTCTGGAGTTGAATTATCTTTTACTTGCATGGATGAAGAATGTCTAGTTAAAGAGACAAAAGGATGCATTCCACTTTCTACACTATGGTGAATTTCAGATAACATTCTTGATAATGATCCTACGGTCATATTCTCTTCTGGCTCATTCTGATCTGACTGTGGGGTATTGAATGATGATCTCCTATGCAGCACCTCTACTTTATCTGAACTCCTAATCTGTAGTCAGAGTAAATAATGCCTCATTAATCAATCTTTGAAACAACAGGTTATTTAAATAAGCAAATATTTCTCTCTACTTACTTAACAACAATAAAAATTAGATGTTCAAGAATGAGATAAAGTGGAAAGAAATGAAAGTGCAATAAAAATGTTTCCCTTTACTCTCTTTGCAATACTTTACTATTACCTTTGATTGTGCTTCACTCATATTTTTGAGGCTCACTAAATCCAATTTTCTTTCACGTATTCTATCTCCTTGAAAAACATTTTCAGTTAGGTTCAGGTCCTCAATGGTTAATCCTATATATAAGAGAATTAACAAACTAAAAACATAAAAATAACCCTCCTACTATTCCAGTACTTTAATTCTTAAAACCTACAATCAAGTTTTAACCCAAAGGTAGAAAAACTGCTTCCAAAATCCTTCCAAAATTCTACACAGTCAATAAAATCTTCTGATCTAGCTCATTTTTAATTAAATATTTATGTGAGAAACTAATTGGAATTTCATCTTCTCTACCATTCTTGGCCCATTCTATATTAAAGTGCCACTTAATAAGCACCAGTTAAAAGACATATAAAGTAAATATATAGATGAGTAATGAGTAAAGTGATTATTGTACTAATAAATTATGAAGTTTCATTTCTTGAGAAAGTTTTTGATGTATTATAGACATCGTAATGCTAAAAAGAACCACTCTGCTATTATTCATATAGATGTTTGGGGATTTGGGCCAAGTGAAAAAGAAATTCCTTCTGTGTAGTCTTCCTACAAAAAAGCACTGCAATGGCTACTATAAAACTTAACCAACTGTTCTCTTTGGCTCAAGTAAAATAAACCAAAAAAAAAAAGATGCTAATTTATATTCAATAAAACATTACTTCCACTTAGTAAAGAATAATTTAAGGCCAGGTGTGGTGGCTCACGCCTATAATTTCAGAACTTTGGGAAGCCAAAGCGGATGTATCACTGGAAATCAGGAGGTCAAGACCAGCCTGGTCAACATGTTGAAACCCCATCTCTGCTATACAAAAATAAGCCAGGCGTGGTGGCTTATGCCTGCAGTCTCAACTACTCGGGAAGCTCAACTACAAGAATCACTAGAACCTGAGAGGTGGAGGTTGCAGTGAGAGAGACTGCACCAGTGCACTCCAGCCTGGGCAACAAAACAAGACAAACTCCATCTCAAACAATAATAATAACAATTTAAAAAAAAAAAAAAAAAAAAAAAAAAAAAAGCTTTCTAATGGATAGTTCTTAAGGAAATGGAAAATAATGAGTAACATATATTAACATAAAAACTACTAATTTTCGTACTTATTAATCACAGTATATTGGGACTGTCCAGAAATTAAAATATGATACTATACAATTTTCAAAATTCTACAATTCTAAGGTTTGGTTTGTTTGTTTGCTTGGTTTTTGTTTTTTTGTTTTGTTTTCTTATTTCCTATTTCATATTCAAGACTGAACCCATGGACACTTATCTCCTTTAGGTTGCTATTGCCATTTTTTAAATTTGTAGCAGACCCTCAATAAAACATCAAAAAAATATACAAATCATTTCATATCCAGACAACTCATTTACCAAAAATTATTTCTAAAGGTTTAGAATAACTGAGTATACCTGAAGTTGCACTTCTTTTTCCTCTTTCTTGAGCCATTTGACGAATTTTTTTCTTCAGATCAAGTCGTTCTTCCTCTAGACTTTCAATCTGCAAAGCATAAATTATTAGTATTTCTCTATAGTTCAACCAAGAAAATATCAACTGACTACCATACTTGCCTCTTTCAAAAGAATCTGGTTTTCAGCTCTGTACTGCTGCTGTTTTAAGCATTTGCTATTTCTAAATTCAGTTAAATCAATCATTGTTTTTGGTTCAAGGCCTACGATAGAAAGCAATATAATTAAAAACTTAAAAATATTCAAATAAACTGCAAAAACGTCATATACTATCAAGCAACTGGTTAAAATCTGCTTAGCCAGTATCACTGAAGGACAAGGCAACTTTTTGTGCAAGAATTCTCCAGATATTTAAACTGTAACCCAAGTTAAAATTTTATCAAAATTATTCATGGAAATCCTAAATAAAACCCAAAGTAAATTATAAACCAAGATTTGGAGCTTTTTAAACACTGAAAATATCATTCTATAATAGCTATCTAGATTGGCCAGAAGTCATGTTTAGGAACTTCCAGATTCTTGGCTATGATTTGATAGTTCTAGTTGATCAGAAGTCTAACTTGGGGATGCACAACTATGGATCCTAGTTTGATACTATTCACACATATATATCTGTATAAAATACTTCTTTGTCTATTTGTCTTTTCTTTAGATAATAGTTTTTACAAATAATCATTTTAACTAAGAGTTAATTTAAATGAAATTTAGCAATGATAATGAAATCTATATTTAGATGTTTATTTTTATTTTAAAGCAACAACTTAGTTTGTACTATTAGAACACTCAAACTAGTAATGTTAACTAATATGCTATTTATTAAAATAAATATACAAACTCTCAAGCTATATTTACTAATTACTCCTTAAAATACTCAACCAAAGTAAAACTTAAGCAGTCTGAATTATAAAAGTCAAGCACTTAAAAATCTTTAAGAGGTTTAAACAGGCTGGGCATGGTGGCTCATGTCTGTAATCCCAGCACTTTGGGAGGCCGAGGCAGGTGGATCACTTAAGGTAAGGAGTGTGAGACCAGCCTTGCCAACACAGTGAAACCCTATCTCTACTAAAAATACAAAAATTATCCAGGCATGGTGGTGCATGCCTGTAATCCCAGCTACTCGGGAGGCAGAGGCAGGAGAATCACTTGAACCTGGGAAGCAGAGGTTGCAGTGAGTCAAGATCGCACCATTGCACACCGGCCTGAGTGACAGAGCAAGACCCTGCCAAAACAAAACAAAACAAAACAAAACAAAACAAAACAAAACACAACAAAAAAACAGTTTAAACGATGTTTGTAAACATCCTCAGGAATTCATCTGCAACGAGAATTTTGCAAACAAATGTGGGTAATACAGACCCTACTTGTGTTGGGGAAAAAAAAAGGTTAACCTCTGATATGTGGCGTTAATAAACTTTCATTTTTTTAAACATGTAGCTATTACTGAGGAGATGCTGGACTGAGTAAAGCAATGGTCCAGCCCTGCCAAGCCACCACTCCAACCTCATAAAATCTCTGATTCCAACTTAATCAGAGCAGCTCCACTTTTATTTCTATTAAATGTTCTATGAAAGTATTTATTTGAAAAAAAAAAAAAAAAAGGCATTAAACTACTCAATGAATAATAATAAACAAAATTTAAATTAAAAAAAAAAAGACTTGTAAATCAGGGTTGAGCAAACTATGTAACTTAAAAGATGGCTTACCCACACGCTCTCTAAGTGCCTCATTTTCATCAAGGAAATCATTGATCTTCAACTCAAGTTTATTGATTTCCTTTGTCAACGTTTCAATCTCCTGATCTCTTATTTTAATTTGGTTTTTGCAATTCTTTATTTCAATGACAGCATCTTCCAAACCATATACTCCCTGAAATATATCCAATCTAATTTAAAATATTACATGGTTTACTTGAATAAATTTATCAAATTCATGAATTCATTTTTTTTACTAAAAGGAAAATGTACATATGCCTACAATTTATATCACTACACTACTTTTTTATTGTGCCTTTATAAACCAAATCCAGCAATAATAATGATGTAATATGCAACACTTAACTCTCCAGTATAATATCCTAAAGTCAAAATGACTCCAAATATGCATTATATATAAAACACTTATCAAAATACAGAAAAGAATTAGTAAAAGCAAATCAGCAATACCAGTAGAATAAGTAAGTCATTATAGTTGCTTGACTTAGCTGTAAAAGTGAAAAAATATTGGAGAGCAGGTTGTATTGACACAATAGGCAATAAAATTGTCTTTGTCATAAATTTTGTCAAATTGGTCAGTGGTGTCACATCTACATAGTGGCACAATGAACACAGATAATAAACAAATCTAAACCTGCTGGTTCACCAAAACTGATTATTTGGACAAAATATCTTGATCAAAACGTTTGAAAACAATTCTCCCGACAAAAAGTAAACACTCAAAAGTTTCAATAGTTTAGTATAAATTAATGAGGATAACCTTCGTCAAAATATACATATGGAATGTTTTTTAAATGGTATGCAGTAAATAGCACAGAATAGTCTGTGAGTGGCAGGAATAATTCTAAACTCCTTGAATGCCAAGATAAAAATACATACCGATTCATAATCTTTTAACCGCTTCAGAGCCTCAACTAATTCTTTATCCTTTTCCCTAGCATCAGCCTCAGCCAGTTCAGCTGTTCTCTCAGCCTCTTTAGTTTTCTCTTTTAAAATGTCTAACGTTGACTGAATTTTCATATAATGACTTTGTTGAGAAAGGGTTGAAGCACCTACAGAGTAAAAACAAAAATCATGAATTAATTGAACTGACTACTTTGATTCCTTCAAATCAGTGATTGCAATACGGTGGCAAGAAAAGTGGCATGCCATTTAAAAACTCCTTTAAAGTTGTAATTTTATATTTGTAAAATCAAAGTTTTGTTTTGGTTTTACTAATATAATTAAAAAAGTAAAATTCAGTAAAATCTTCTTAGCTGAAGGGGTACAGATTTTAAGAGGTTGCAAAATACTGCTTTACAAAGAATGATCCTTGTGACAGAGACTGCAGCTGTTCCTAATATTTAACCTCCCTTTTGTCCACTGTACTAAAACTATGGATTTTTAGCTGGGCATGTAGCCATTTGAAATAAAGAACTAAATTTCCACTTACACACCAGCAACTATGTGTGGTCACGTCAGTAATGCAATATAAATGAAAAGGTCATATGTGCATTTCAGGAAACGTTTTAAAAGAAAGGAGTAATATTTGTCTTCTCTTTCCTCCTTCCTACTAGCTGAAATCCACATGGATATGAAGGTGGCAACTTCACACGATTGAAGAAACCACATGTTGAGATAGGCGTAGCACAAGATAAGGGTCCCTAATAGGGAATATTTGTGCATCTATCACACAAATCCTGCCCTACTTGCTTAACTTTGTTCACATCATAGAGAAGCAAATTTCTATCTTGTTTAAATTATTATACCATGCTTGATTTTTTTTGTCTCTTGCAGCTAAACTTAACACAAACTAAGCTGAAAAATTCTTGAATGCCTACTTGTATTATCTTACTAAATTGTAAAAAGACCAAAACATAATATTGCTATCATTCAAAAATTTATTGACACAGATCATTCTCACACTCATTCATAATAAGCATTTACTAATATATAGGTTATATACTTAATATTGGACTTAGGCATAAAACTAGTAATGTGAGATCACAAAAGTTTTTAAGAAATGAGCCCTGCTGTCTGAAGCTAACAGCCAAGTTGTGGAACATTTCATAAGCTGTTTTTCCCCCGTATCTATTCCCTTTCTTCCACATGTCTATTCTCCTAACATTCTTCCACGTGGCTCTCCATAATAAACACTGTATTTACCTACCTATCCTTCAGCACATGCTTTTAACTCTTGTCCTTTCTTCCTCTATCTTGCTGTTTGGTATACAGACATGAGATAAAGCTGCACTGCACCCATTTTGGATGGGGCAGATAAAGGCAACACCCTGGACTGCCTAATTCTAGTTCATTACATAGATGAGAAATAAATGTCTATCTTGATTTTGCCATTATTCTTCAGCTCTCTGAAAACAGGTAATAAAAAAATCTAAACCTGCTAACTAAACCTAATATTTCTGTATTTTGATAAGTGTTTGATATGTAACACATATTTAGAGTCACTTTGCCTTTATGATATTATACTGGAAAGTTAACTGTTACATATTACATCATCATTATTGCTGGATTTGGTTTATAAAAGCACATTCTATAAGTATATTTTGATGAAGGTTATCCTCATTAATTTATACTAAACTATTGAAACTTTTGAGCATTTACTTTTTGTCAGGAGAACGGTTTTCAAACATTTTGATCAAGATGTTTTGTCCAAATAATCAGCTTTGGTGAACTAGCAGAATTAGATTTTTTTTACTATCTATGTTCAGAGAGCTGAAGAATAATAACTAAACCTATGAAGGAAGAATACCATTAGCCATTATGTTTTACAAGTTAAGTTCAAGATATAGAGTACAGTCTAGTACATACACCTTCTGTGAGCTTTAGGGATTATATGACTATGAACTGACTAAAGTGTTATTAGGTAAGTCCTTGTCCTTATTTGATAGCAGAGATCAATCACCACTTTTTCTCCTTGTAACTGGAATATGCATGACCCATACTATTAGTCATCCTTTTAAAGCAGTTTAAACTACTGGCAAAGTATTCTAATACAAATATAATAAACACATATATAGAAATATCTATCTAGTGGGCCCTTGAAGCCACTCAACAGTCATACCACATTCTCCATGTCTTCCACCTTTCAGATGACCATTTCATATTTTCTCTTCTCCTCTCTCCTCAAACTTATGAAATATCTTCCCCATCCTTACCTTCAGTTAAGAAACTTGCTTCCTTGTTCACTGAGAAAAAAAGTAGCAACCAATGTAGAACTTCAGCAAATTCCCACTACCAGGATGTCTACCAAGCCATCTACATCTGTATCAATACACTCTACCTTCTTTTCTATGATTATGGATGAGCTCTCTGTTCCTAGTTAAGGCTAACCTCTTCACTGGCACACTAGGATCCCACCCCATTGCATTCTTAAAAATATTATTGTTCCAGAAGTTCTCTCTCTCCACTTCATTGATTCATCAACATTTCTTCTTTAATGGAACTTTCCTATTAACCTAAATGATGAGTTATTTCTTCCATCTTTAAGAGAAAAATACTTTCTTAATCCCTCTTTCCCTTCAAACCACTACCTTGTTTTCTCCTTCTCTTTATGGAAACAGTCCTGGAAAAGAGTTCATATATTGCTTTATTATATTTCCTCTCTACCCACTTTCTCTTGAACCAAAAATGACCATTTTTGGTCAAACAGTCAATTTTTCGTGGTCATCTTGATCTATCAGCAACAAAGAACACAGAGCTGAAAGCAGTTGTTTCTTCTTCCTTTGTTATATTCCTCATGTGGTTTTCAGGGCTCTCCATACTTCCGCTTTTCCTCCTTACTCTCTGAGCATTCCTTTTCAGTTTCCTTTGGTTGTTCCTTTTTATTTCCCTAGCTGGAAAAGTAGAAGTATCCCAGGACTCACTCTTTAGATTTTTCTTCTTAACCTACATTTACTCCCTTGGTGATCTTAGCCAGCCTCATTACTTCAATTACTTTTACAGAGATGGTTACCAAACACATCTTTAGCCTAGATTGCTGTCCTAAAGTTCAAACTATCATATACAAGTGCCTACTTAACACCTTCACTTGGATGTATAATAAGCATCTCAAACCTAACGTCTAAAATTAAGTACCTGATTATCTCTCAACCTGCCCTTCCCACAGCTCCACCATGACCAAAACTTTTGGTTCAGACAAAGAATTCTAACTCTCTGTCACACATCCTACATCTGATCTGTTAGCAAATTCCATTTTTATCACCTTCAAAATACATCCAGAACTCCTATATCCAATAACTTCACTGCTACTATTATGGCTCAAACCACTATCACTTTTCTCCAGATTATTACAATAGTCTTCTAACAGGTCTCCCTATTATTTACTACTTCTACAGCCTACTGCAGACACAGGCTAAGTCAAATTATAGCACTCCTATCTTCAGAAACTTTCTCCAATGTCCCTTCTCACTTAAAAGCCAAAGTAATCACAACGAACTATAAGGCCCCACATGATATGGCCTCTGTTTACCGCTATGGCCTCTGTTTACCGCTCTGATCTTACCTGCTGACTACTCCAGCCAAAAGTACTTCTGTCGTTCTAGAACACGCTTGGTACACTCCTGCTTTAGTGCCTTTGAACTTATTCCCACTGCTTAAGAGCCATCTGCATGTTTCACTCCTTTACTTCTTTAAGTATAGGTTAAATTATCTCCTCTGCAAGGCTTTTGCTTCATTTTCAAAATTACAACCCTACCTGCAAACACAACATCACTACACTACTGCATACATACATACATGGAATCACTATTTCTCCTTCATGTCATTTAAAAATATATATATAGTGAGCAACTATAATAAACATGTCAATGAAATTACCATGAAGAGTTGGCACTAGTGTGCCCTGACATAATTATAGTATGTAGTGCTATGGAAATATAACAACACATATATTGCGAGAACTTATATTCATAGAATTTGATGTGTTAAACAAGGTGGTATGGCTCAATGTAAGGAGAATATGATGAAACATTAATCTGGGTAAGATTAATTCAATTGCTGACATGTGAAATAACTTCTGAAAACTATCTGCAATGCTGTTACACTGGCCAAAATTTTATTATCCTCCATTCTTTGTTAATTATAAGAAGTTAAATAAAAATAATTATATCACCATTTTTCATTTCTTTCATACCAGTGACCTGGTAATAGAAGTTAATGTAATTTTCACCAGAGGAGAAAATAACAGAAAATAGATCCATCATTAACAAACATAGGCACCAGTAATATAAGTATAATAATAAATAATATCTTGTACAATTTTTTTAAATATATAATTCAAATAGACAAAACTCAATATTGACTTGACATTTTATTTTAATAAAGTACTTTAGCAACATAATGATATATAAAATAACTTTATGTATTTATAAAAATACCTTTGTTTCTTTGGAGCTCATTTTTCAAATCTTCAATAATAAAAGTATTCTTTTCCATTTCTTTTGTATATTGTTCTACTTGTTCTGTGAGCATCTTAATTTGACTGTCTCGTTCCTGTATACCCTATAAATGTTTTAAAACAATATATATCCTTTCATGAATATTAACCTAAAATGGTAAGGAAAAGGGTAGGTATGATTTTTTTCAACAAGACTGTAGAACATATCTTCTTCTGGGTAAAGTTTGTACACTTCAACTGTAATACACAATGATAGGTACACTGCTGTTACTCCAATACTGAAAGATGGATATAATGGCTAACACTCTGGAAAACAGAATTTCCAGAACTCCCTAATGTTTGTGACTTCTATAATTCCTTATATGGTACTTTCCTCATCCTCCATTGAATTCCATATTTTTACCATTTTGCATGTTTGTGTTTTGCTCTGTGCTTTTGCTTTTATTCAACTTAGCTTTTTCCCCTTTAGTACTTCATTCAAAAATATTGTCCCCTGTAATTGTTCTTATTCTGAATGTACTTTTCAAATCTCCTTCTTACTTTTAGACTGTAACTACAGCATAAATAATAAAGGTGTGACTTGCTCTTATTGGGGTATATTTTCACTAAAAATAAAATCTTTACGTAGCACAGATAAATTATAACCATGCTTTTAGCTTAAGTCACATTGTGTAGGGTGTGTTAGGACTAAGATACAGTAAAATAAACCTTAACAGTGTAAAACATTATTATAAATTTTCTTAAAAGTTTTTAATCATTTATTAAATAATTTCTAACCAAAACAATGTGTGTACTATCCACATAAACACAGAAAAATAAACACAATAACTCTAGTCTTAACTCTAATCCTGACTCTAAACTTAATTCTAATTTTTTATAGGGACTAGATGGTGTAAGAAATTTCAAAAGACATTATTATACAGTTGGTAGTGCAAGCTGCTAGACTAGGCACTGATGATATAATAAATAAAAGACATCATTCAGAGTTCCAACTATAATAAAATTGGTTGATGAAACCAAATTCTGGTAAGATTTTACCTGCTGTAGAGCCATAACATTACTTTTATCAGCATCAAGCTGAGCATTCTTAAGTTTCTCCCTTAGGTTATGTAACATTTGCTGATATTCAATAATTTCATCATCTTTAGAAGACAAAATTAGCTAGAAATAAACAAAATAGAATCTGTTACACAAAAGGAAATTTAATAAAACATTCTTCATTATCATAAATGACACCATTAGTAGATTTATAATACAGGAAAAAAAATTATTTGAAGTGAGAAAGTATAAGCAACTACTGGCATAATTTTTGTTCCTTTTGTATATACAACCTGAAATTCAAATAGGAAATGATTTTAAAATATATACTGTAATTTTCTTTTTTTATAATTCAATCTTTAAAAATATTTCAACCTTTAAAAACTAATTTATAAACAAGAAGTACTTCCATACACTTTTGAAAAGTTTTATACAATTGATATTTATGAAGTAAATACAATTGATATTTATGAAGTATGCATTAAAATGCAACTGAGAGGCATAAAATATCTTGAATGAGTGAAAGAAAAGGTATCTTGTGTTCTTTAGCTAGAAGGACCAAATATCATAAAAAGGTTTATCCTAAATCAATCTATAAAGCAATTTATAACTTTAACATGTACCCAATAAAAATCCACAAGATATTTTTTAAAAACTGGACAAGCCAGTTCTATAATTCACATTAAAAATGTTCATAAGGAACAGTTTTAATGAAAGCCTAAAATGAAAATGATAAGTGATGAAGAAAAATGATAATGTTTTTAGATATTAAAACATACAATAGTTGAAACAAGTATACATGGCTAGAAAATAGATCAATCAATTTAAGAGACTCCAAAATTAGATTCAAATTCAAAAGGCATACATAGTAAAAATGAAATTGCATTTCAATAGGAGAAAGATGAAATAATCAATAAATGATGTTTCGATAACAGAGGAACTCTGTTGCATCCACGTTATACTTCTTACATCAAAATAAACTGTATATGTTTCAAAGAATTAAATGTACAAAAAGACCGAACACAGTCATGCTTGTAATTCTAGCACTTTGGGAGGCCAAGGCAGGCAGATCACTTGAGACCAGGGGTTCCAGACCAGCCTGGCCAACATAGCAAGACCCCACGTCTACTAAAAATACAAAAATTAGCCACACATGGTCGCACATGCCTGTAATCCCATATATCAGGAGGCTGAGGCACAAGAACCACCTGAACCCGGGAGGTGGCATTTGCAGTGAGCTGAGATTGCACCCTTGCACTCCAGCCTGGGCAACTGAGTGAGATTCTGTCTCAAAAAAAAAAGAGAAAATATAACGAAACAAGTTTATACTCAGAAGCTTTTCTCATTTCAACAAAGGTCAAAAGTCATTAAAAAATAATAAATTTAAGAACAAAAAGAAATATTTCATAGCAAAAAATGCCACAAAGCAAAAAACAAAGTGACAATCTATCAGGATGTATTTGTAACAAACATGACAATTATACTTGCAGCAATTTATTCTACAGATGTACATTTGCAAAATAGCATATATAAGGAAATTCATTAAAACAGTTTCTAACCCCAAAATGGGAAACTTCATAAACTTCACAAATTATCAAATAAATACCTGTATAAAAACTACACAGCCTTTAAAAAGAATAGCAATACTATATCTACTGATATAAAATAATTATGAAAAGATATTAAGTCAAAACAAAGTGCAGAATACATATAACATGTTACCATTTACCTCTGCCAACATTAAATGTGGTCAAAACTGTTTTTTCCAGGGGTTGGTAAACTACAGCTCACAGGTCAAATTTGGCCTCCCACGTGCTTTTGTAAATAAAATTTTACAGGAAAACCACCTTGCTCACTCATTTACCTATTTTCTATGGCTGCTTTCGTGCTATAAGCAGAGTTTAGTTACAGCAGAGACCAGGTGGTCTAAAATATTTACTCTGGCCCTTTATATAAAGTTTACAGATGTTGACAGATTCTATAGACCTTATTTCCATTGCTACTCCTTTTGTTTAAATATAGGTTATCTGAGCTTCCTAGATGCTAATCAATTCCAAATGCCAACAAGATTTATGTGAACTCTACTAGAAAGCAATGATTCTAGAAGTGATACCTTTTAAAATTAGAATTATTCATTCAGAATCATCTCTGATGTTTTTCAAATATTGAACCATCATAATCCCAACTTCTAATATGGTAAGGCCTAACAATTTTGTTAAGGTTGGAGAGTGGTGGTGAGGAAGAGAGGTACATTTTAAAAAGGCTTCCCAAGTGACTATCCCTTTGCTTATTCCCATTCCCACTGATCAATCTGACATTTAGTTAGAAAAACTAAAATTAAACCTGCAACTGTTTCACTAATGTATACAAGGTAACTATGAGTTAAGTGAAAAAATTTAAATACATTTAGAATTATATATTTCACATGACAAATGTATTTTGGAGTTAGACTTCTATCAAAAAGTTTAAAGTTCAACTCATTGATGTGAAAGAGGTCATTCAATAACAAATGAGCTAGAGATCACAAAGGAGAGTTTTAGAGCTTTTCCAGCCAAGAAATAAAATAAACTCATGTTTAAAAATACGACATTTAAGCAAAAATAAGACTAAAATTTAAATCTAAAATACAAAATGAAAAAGTTATTATGTCAATTGAAAAAAATACCTTCCATTCTTCTACTTTTGCGTTGACAGCTACCATAATTGGATCATCTTCTTCATTTTTTGCTTTCAGAAGCTCTGTAAGCTCCTGCACCTAAAAGACAGCAGTTAATTCAAGAGTTGTTGCAAATTAATATAATATATATTTCGCCTGTGCATATTTAGATATACATTATATATAAACATATATACATACACACATATACATATGCATACTTATATACACATATATACAGATACATTACATTACATATGCATATTTATCATTGAAGTCATCCTGGAATTAGAGATGACATTTAATATTTTCTGGATCTTATTATTGTATAATTATCTTTCATTACTAGAAAACTTTATTTTTAAACATTACCTTTTAAACAAGTTTAATCCACATAAACAGTGAACAATGTATTGGCTTCAAATATATTTATAATGCATTTAAGATAAAATTAAACATTATGATCCACAGGATTTTTAAGAGTCTTGCAGAAAGACCCATAATTATGAGCTGTACATGCCTGCTATCTACACATTCATTCAAGTATCATTTATACATCCTGGACTGTAAGATTCAGTGTTTGTGAGGGGATTGGAGAAACACATATGGGCAAATATATCAACATGGTAACATATTACGGTATTAAAAAGACAGATAAAAATTCACATCCTAGAAAGTTCATGTACTTTCTAAGCTCAAATAAATAATAATGAGATAATATGAAGTCTGAATAAATCAGTCATTCTAAAAGTAATTCTTACTTGAAGTCGATAATGATCATTTTCTTTTTTTAACTGATCTATTACATTATCTGTCTGATGTACAACAGCTTTCATCCTATTATATTCATCAGTCATCTTCTCCATTTCCTGTACAGACTCTTCTAAATTTTTTCTCATTTCTTGATTCTGAACTTCAATTTTCTCATTAGCTTCTGTTAAAGTCTAAAAACGTTAAAGACAGTCTAGTTAAAAAATAATTTTCAAAAAACTGAAATTAAACCAAATTAAAATTAAATGCAGCCATTAAGTGTCCACTGAGGGGGGGCGAACAAAGAGAATTTTCTATAGATCATTAGTTGGCATTGACCAATTAAATCAAACTGAATATCAAGTAAATTGTACACAAGGACCTCAATTACTTTTAATGACCAAGACAGGCAAATATAAAAAGAACAGTTAAAAAGTTACAACTTCAAAGATGTAATTTATTTCATGTTTTACAAGTATATAGTGACAGATTTAGACCAAAGAATTTACACCTAGCACTAAATATTAGATTTACATTATAATGGAAATTAAAGTTTTGTAGGAATCATTGCTCTGAACTGACTTCAAGCCATTTTACCTGAATTTCATCCAGATACTGGACAAGTTCATAGTTTTTTTTAGACAACTGTGATCGGTAGTCACTGTCTTCCCCTCTTCTTGATAAAAGTGTTTCTTTTTGTGAATCTATTTGTTTCTGGTAATCAATAATATCCTGAGAAAGCTGTTCATTCTGAAGGTAACCAAACACAACATTGCATTATGAAACTACTCAGAATAACAAAAATTACATCCTCTAAATAGTGCTCTCAGAACATATCTTTAAATTCCCAAGATTTCACCACCCTTAAAGCCTCACCTTTTTCTTTAGACGTTTGTTCTCCAGAAAAGGACAGGAAAAAGGTAATTAGAAATGAGAAAGGCAATACATAATTAAAAATAAGAATTAGAGACTAAAGAAAACAAAAAAAAAGTTAGGAGAAGGGTGTACATTATTTTGAATAACCAAAGAAAGTAAGGATACTAATTATCTACCAAAACAAAGAGTATTTCAGTTATACTAGAAACTTAAGAACTTCTATCAGAATAAACAATGTACAAACATTATTTGGTTCAGTAGAACCAAATGATGATCAGAATTTATAAGATTTCATAAGTAATAAAAATTTTTAAAGGATTCTGGGTAAGAGAAATAAGAATAGAAATCCAGTCATCTATTTAATTAGAAAACTCGCAAAGAATGGCTTATAAAACAACAACAAAAAGATTTACCCTCATAGACCTGAAATGAATGTAGTACTTAATGGTCTCACATTTTGATTCATTTTCTATTTCCCTGAGACAAAGTCATACCATAAAATCAGTTTGAAAACATCAGTTACTTAGAGGACTCCAGTCCTGGTTAAAATATAAATTTATGTAAGCTTTTTTAACAAGTACCTTTGCTGAACCACCAGAGCTACTAAAATTTTTTACCAACCTCTCTTCTTAATTTGCTGTTTTCATTTTCAGCCTCATCATTTCGAAGAGCCAACTAAAATAGTAAAAATAATAATAAGTTAAATTTCAGCAGTAATTTTTCTTTTTTTTTTTTTATAACATCTCTCTTTGTCACCTAGGCTGGAGTGCAGTGGTGTGATCTCCACTCACTGCAACCTCCGTCTCCTGGGTTCAAGCGATTCTGCCACCTCAGCCTCCCGAGTAGCTGGAATTACAGCATGCGCCACTATAAGTGGATAATTTTTGTATTTTTAGTAGATACAGGGTTTCACTGTGTTGGCCAGGCTGGTCTTGAACTCTTGGCCTCAAGTGATCCACCCACCTTGGCCTCCCAAAGTGCTAGGATTACAGACTTGAGCCACCGAGTCTGGCCATCAGCAGTATAAAGCCAGATAGTTAGCTTATCTACTTAAATTTTAAGTCCTTTCTAATAAAGTAAAAACATTTAGACTATTAAGGATTTAATATCAACCTAACACATCAATAATAGGCCAAAATTTTCAAAAATTAAGGATTTAAGGAGTACTAAACAGGTTCATTTTAAAGAATAAAAAAGAACACACACACACACACACACACACACACACACACACACACAAACTCTAACCAAAGAATACAGAAACATATAAACCCGCTCCACCCAAAAAAAATCCAAATAAAATGGTTTTCTTCCCAACATTTTTGTATTTCACTTTTCTATGTCATAGCTAGACCATTATTGCTATCAGTGAACATAAAATACTTAGAAATATAAGGCAATAACAACACAATGGTTAAAAGAAGCCATCTAAAATCATACTGGCCTAGATTTATGTCCCTCATCAACCAATTTCTCGTAAAGTGTGAATGAGTTACTTAGTATCTCTTTAATTCAGTTTTCTCATATATGTTGACATAAGAATTAAATAAGATGAGCTCTTAGCACAATGATCAGTGAACTGAATCACAAAAAAAATAAAGCATTCTCTATCTACATATAAGTGATTTCATTTGTGACTCGTTTCTCCAAATGGCAAACATTATTATAAACATTATGATGCCTTTTTTCACCTGTTCTCCAAATCTCATTCCTCTTATGACCTTTCATTTTCCTGCTTCTCCCCTTTATTCAAGAGAGGATAGAACCACAATGGTATAAAACTATATTTAAAAGTCTATAATAACCAAATGTAGTATGTGATCCTTGATGGAACTTTGGATATTGGAGGTGGGGTGACTGAAGGATATTATTGGGCCATTAGAAGAAATCTGATTATGGACTAGATAATGGTGTTGAATCAGTATTAAATTTCCTGAGCCTGACAATTATATTGCGTTCATGTGGGAGAACATCTTTCTTTTTCAAACAGACATGCTGAAATATTTAAGTGCAAAGTCTTGTATCTGCAATTAGCTCTCAAATGACTCAGTAAAAAATGCGATTAAACAAACAAGAGATAGACAAATATATGTGTGTGTAAAGATACTGACAAAAAGATAAAGCAAACGTGGCACAACATTAACAACTGGTGAATCTATATGAAGGGTATGTGGGTGGTTATTGCTTTTCTTTTTTTTTTTTCTATCAACTTTTAAGTTCTGGGGTACATGTGTAGAAAGTGCAGGTTTGTTACATTGGTAAACGTGACCTGATCAAATGTTGCTGCACAGATCAACCCATCATCTAAGTAGTAAGCCCAGCATCCATTAGCTATTCTATCATTGATGAACATTTGGGTTGATTCCATGTCTTTGCTATTGTGAATAGGGCTGCAATGAACATATGCATACATGTATCTTTATAAGAAAATGATTTATATTCTTTTGGGTATATACCCAGTAATGAGATTACTGGATCAAATGGCATTTCTACTTTTAGATCTTCAAGGAATTGCCAGTCTTCCACAACGGTTGAATTAATTTATATTCCCACCAACAGTGTATTTCTTACAATCTTAATGAAGATATAACATTTTTCAAAATAAAAAATTTAAAGAACATTTATAACAAAATACAAAGTATAATACAAATTCTAGAAGTTTGCATATCATCATTATCAATTGAAAGTTAATAATCCCACTGTGTTCTTAATTGAGAAATTTTTACAAGAGAAGCCAAGAACTTAATGCTAAAGCATTTAATGCTATTGATGCTTTCATTCCTTGTCTTTTCAAACATCACACTCTATTTCTCCTTTCTTGTGCTTTTCCTTGAAGCACCTCTTCCAATTTCATTGCTTTATAGACATTTCTCAGAGATGTGCCTTACAATCACTTTTCCGGCTTCAATAATGTCTACATTGTTGATTTATAAATCCTCATCATCTGCCCAGAGTGTCTTGTGAATTCTATTACCACAGATAATCCTTTCTGAATATGCCCACGAGAACCTCAAACTCAACACCTAGAAAACTGAAATAATCTCAAACTTTCCAAATGCCTCTTATGTTCCTCTGTAGTGAATGGCACTATCTACCTATTTAGTGGCCCAATCCACAAAATTAGGCAAATTCTCCATCCTCTGTTTCCTCCAACAACCAATTACAAATTCACCCATCCAATTACACCTACTTCTCTCACACTTGTCTGTCTCAGGCAAATGCCATCATTAGGGCTTGCCTGAATTAACACAAATATCTCCTTATTAGTGTTGGCCCCTTTCAATCCACTCTCTACAAAGTACAATAAACTTTTAAAGTATAGATCTTATTATATCCTGTGCTCAGAACCCTTCATTGACTCCTTTTAGGAAAAGAACCAAATTCATCAGGAACTGGCCCTTGCTTATTTCTCCAGAGGATCATAAGAATTAAAACTGGGAAGGCAATTTAGCACAGACTCTTGAGTAAGACTGTTTTCAAATCCTATCATTACCACTTATAAGCTGTGTAACCAGGGCAATTACCCTTTCTTTGTCTCCATTTCTTCATCTGTATCATGGTAGAAATGAACAACATCTCATATGATAAGTATCAAATAAGCAAAAATGAATTAATGCATATGAAGTGCCTGACACATAGTAAGGACTCCACGGAAGCTATTTTCACTTATATTCCAGTCAAAATGAATAACTGTAGCTTCCTAAACACTCCATAACATCTCTTACTTCTAGGTCTTAGCAAATGCGTTACCTTCTATCCCGGATGTTCTTTCTTTAACCACCATATATATCCTCATTCCTCTTACCAGTGTAACTTCTACTTCAGGTCTCAGTTCACAAATCACAACCTGAACCTCAAGACTGATTATGGCATCCCTCTCCAGAGTATCCCAGAATATGTCCTGAAATATCTCCCTAAGTAACATATTATCACTATGTTATGCTTATTATTGACTGTGAATATCCTAGAGAAGCAGAACATAGTTGCCCACTATATCACTAGCAACTAGCACAGTCTCTGGTATGCTGTAAAGACTCACTAAAACTGAATGACTGGTTAAGGGCAAAGAAGTAATTACCAAACAACTATACCCGTATTTCATCTCAAGGAACTTAGCAGCCAAAAAGGAACACAGGCCATATATTTAAGTTTTCTCTGTGCGCGACTATGAGTAAAGATAATAGTTTAAGATATAAATGGCCAAGGTAGTTCTGATTAGCTAAGGTTGTGTGGTATGAATGATAATCAACTGACTGATACAGGCCTAAAGAGAAGAATAAAAGTCAAGAAAACCACAGGCATCCCCCTAAGCAAGTCTACCAGTGAATATCGTTAAGTTAGATCCTTTATAACTATTAAAAAATCCACAGGTCTGTTATGTTTTGCAGTTAACTAACCAGATAATGCTCTGAGAGCTTGTTCTTAACATTTAAGTGGCATCAATCCATACTTTCTCTACCACATTGTTTTGATAGCTAACTTTTATATGATTCTTTAAAATTTGGGAGTAAAACAGATACCTGTAAGGAATTTGTAAGGAATAGTTTTCCTTACAAATCAATTTATGATAGATGCTCTTATTGTTATTGTTGTTTGAGACAAAGTCTCGTTTCTGTTGCCCAGGCTGGAGTGCAGTGGTGCAATCTCGACTCACTGCAACCTCTGCCTCCTGGGTTCAAGCAATTCTCCTGCCTCAGCCACCCAAGTAGCTGGCATTACAGGCACTCCCCACTAGGTCCGGCTAATTTTTTTTGTATTTTTAGGGGAGACGGGGTTTTTGCCATGTTGACCAGGCTGGTTTCGAACTCTGGGTCTCAAGTGAGACAGATTCTCTTAAATAGCATATCGTTTTCTTAAAATGTATGACCCTCTATTTCTGAGAGAACAATGGATAAAATGAAATAAACAGAATATAACACAATAATGACCTAAAGGACACAAAGGTAAAAAATGTTTCTGAGCATAAGAGACAGGACAGTTACCACATGTAGGCATCAAATTTTACTAAGTTTACTAACAGCTGAGGCTAAATAAAAAAACAAATAAATGTTAACTTGAAATGTTAATAAATAAATAAAACATTAAATAGGAAGCTGAGGTAAAATAGGAAATTTTCTTCAAGAAAATACAAGTTTATCTGCAAAAAACTTTTTTCCCAAAACTAAATTCAAGGGAAAACTGCAAGAATTATTAGTTTACAACAAGGAATAACATGAGTCAATAAAAACTATGTATTACACATTATTTTAAATATGATTGATAAAATGCTGACAACACTTTTCAAAAACAATATATATGTATATATATCTCACATAAAAAGATATAACCAAAAACAAGAAATTTAATTAAACATTATTGAATGTATCATCAAAAGATTCATTTCTAAATCTACTAATCATATAAACACACTGAAATAAATATAACTTTTATGCAAAATAAACTATGATACTAAGATCACTTCTTTATGCAAGTCTATTAGTTTCTTGACACTAATCTTCCAGGCAAAAGCATCAATTTTAGGTAATAAGTATGATATATTCTGAGAAAAATGTACCTCCAAATATAAAGAATTAATCTTCAAGTCATATTCACTAGAAGTATCTATTCCACTATATTTTAAAATTTGTGATGACAAAATGAACAGTGTTATAAAATCTTAGAGATAAGCGTACATAATTCCTCAAATATAACATACAATACAAAAATGGATATTGTTACCAATAATTATAAAAAGCCAGGTAACTTGAAAAGTGAAGACTCATGGAAAAAAAAAAGGTGCTTTACTTGCTCATTAACTTTCTTCTCTTTCTCCAACTCCTTTTCCATGTCCTCCAATTCTCTATCTTTTTGTTCTAATTGCTTTTCAAGTTGGCGAATTTCATCACGTAAAAACCGAGTATCCCGTCCACCTGCAGACCGCTGAGCCATCTCAAAGTAATAAACCCAAAGTATAAATTAACCCCTTATATTTTGAAGTTCAAATGATTCAACAATAAGCAACTTATCTTGCCTTTAAATTTTCATTATATTTCAGTGCAGATATTTAAAGCCATATTAAGAATTTTTTTTTTTTTTTAATTTAACTTACCTAAGCCTTAGTTCACAGCTAGTAAGTCCTTAAACTTCTCCTGAGCCACCCAGAGCTACAAAGAATTGACTGTTAATCATTCTGTTGTAACCACTGGCCAACAGGTACCAGACTAATGGCAAAGGTCCTGAGCTGCAGAGATCTGGAACCTGTGTACGAATCATCAGAATCTCCGCCACTGTTTGTGAAGCTTAGTGGCTTAACCTGCCCTTTCTCTCATATCATGGACTATTTAGACCAGTGCTATCCAACAGGACTTTCTAGGATAATGGACATGCTCTCTGTGCTGCTCAGTTCAGTAGCCACTTGCTACATGTAGCTATGTTTAGGTATTTGAAGTGTGGCTACTGCAACTGAAGAATCAAATTTTTCATTTGAATTTTAACAAATATAAATGTAAATAGTGTTAGTGTCACCTTATTGAACAACTCGGGTTTCATTTATCTTTAAGATTTGTAGCCAACTAAATCCATTTTACTTCATATTCTTGTTAATTTAGGTCATGTCCTGGAACATCAAATCATTTGGTCATCTAATCTCACATTTATCTCTTCACCTTATAGTTCTGTTTTTCCTCTACCTTAATCAAATTTTTCACACTCTTTCTCTCCTTCAAAAAGCATTCCCTTGTGCTAAACCTCTTCCAAGATAAATTCCAAGATAAAGATTTCACATCCTCAGATTATTTCTGAATCATCCTTTCCATCTCCTTGCCTTAGCTGCAATTTGGATCCTTTAGGATACTATGGCCCTTGGAACGCTTTCAGTTGGAAGGTGCTCATTTTTTCACAGCCCAAATATATTAGGGTCAGGAGAAGGTGTTGGTACTTCTAGGTTTACTCTACCCTGCAACTTCATGTGATCATTCCTATCATTCCTCCTATAAAAACCTCAGCTGCTTTCTCACAAGATATCCAGCTCTCCATCTTTACCTACTCATGGTAGCAGCAAACCACCAACTTCCCAGTCACTCTGTAAAATGCACTGGGAATTTAAGCATGTGCCTCACAGACGTTCATCAAATCCCCACCTAAGCAATTTCCACATAACTTTTGTTCTAGTTTATTTTTTTTCTTGTTTCTTGAATTCACTATCGTCTCTCACTCACACACCAACATCAGATCCTTGTCCAACCAGAAACATTCTTTCAATTATTTCCACTCTGCCTGTCCCTTGACCTCACAGGACACTAATCCCTCGACTTCTCCCTCCTTATCCCTACCCTTCTGCCCACTGAACCCCAATCTTGACTTTCTTATCTATTCAGTAAGACTTCATAATCATCACTTCAACCACTTTCCTACCAATATCTTCAACTGTCCTACTCTTCTATTATATAGCAGTTGCCTAGCTAAACACTAACTATTATATAGCAGTTGCCTAGCTAAACACTAACACAGAATTGATTCAACTCCATAATTCATTTAATGAGTAGTTATTGAAAGTGCTTGGCAATTTTCCAGGAGCTGGATATAGAGTCAAAAATAACAAGTCATCCAAGTTCAGAGAATTAACAAGTAAAAGAATCAGCAGTAGAACTCAAATCTGGCTCCAGATCCCCAACTCTCCAGTCTTTTCTCCATTATATTTCAAATTTTATCTGATTTTCTTAAAATGTGACCACACCATCTCCCACTCTTTCTAACAGATGACATCATCACCAACCTCTCAACTTCCAGGCACTATGCCTACAAACATAAAGTCTTCTACATACATCCACTCTTCCTCCCCTCATCTACTCTTCCTCCTCTCCTAACACAAGGAAAAGGGTATTCCTCTTTTCAAAGGCTGATCCATTTATATTACATTCCTACCTTTTCAGGAATCTGAATTTAGTTCCTTAACAATACATTCATATTTTAGCCCTCAGCTTTGTAAAAAATTACTTCTATAAAACCCTTTGGTCACTATTCCTCAAATCCCCACCCATCCTCCACCTCAGTTACTAGTAAGCTTTCTATGTATTTCCCAATACTGCAAGCTCCATCTAGCAGTTAACTGTTTTAATTTCGTTTACAACTGTATGCTCAATCCTTAGTACAATATAAAGCAGATAATAGGCATAGAGAATATATATTGAATAAACAAATAACCATGATTACTATCATCCTTATAACTTTTCCAGCCAATAATAATTTTAAAATTTGAAAACAATGAAAAATAAATTTTATGACAATTACATCCTAGGAAATACAAAAAGACATACCTCCAGTTCATTTTCCAGTTTCATTACTTTAGTTTTTAATTGATTTTCTGTTTTTTAAAAAAAAAGACAAATGTTTTCATTCATTGGCTACCACAAAACAAATTTTAAATAAATTTGAATAACAAAATTAATTCTTTTAAAAGATTCCATCATGATTAAAAGGTATCAAAAAAAATTATATGGCAGATCCATAAAATAGGAGTCTAGAATTGCTTATTACTAAATAAATGTTATATATTAAAAATAAACTATATACATCTTATAGAATAAATTTAATTTGCTACAGCTTAATGAACAAATGAAATTTATTATTTAATACCATAAACTTTTTCCAAGGTGCTTACCAAATTTTGCTTGTTCTTCTCCAGCTTTTTCTACTTCTTCCAAAGCCAGCTCTACTTCTTGAGCTTTCATCTAAACATTAAAAAAAGGTTATTTCAATATGCCTTTATACTAGAATGTAAGCACTGAAAACAAAAATTTTATTTATTATGATTCTTAGTGTTGGCAATGGCTGGCACATGGCGATTTTCAGTAAATATTTGTTGAATAAATATATAATTTTTCTTTTTTTTTTGAGACAGGGCCTCACTTTGTCACCCAGGCTGGAGTGCAGTGGCACAATCTCAGCTCACTGCAACCTCTGCCTCCTGGGCTCAAGCAAACTTCCCACTTCAGTCTCCTGAGTAGCTGGGACCACAGGTGCATGCCACCATGATCGGCCAGACTTTAAATTTTTTCGTAGAGACGAGGTCTCACTGTATTATTCGCTGTATTATGCAGGCCAGTCTCAAACTCTTAGGTTCAAGCAATTCTCCTGCCTTGGCCACCCAAAGTGCTGGGATTACAGACGTGAGCAACCATGTCAGGCAGCTTTCTTACTTAAGATTACAATTTCTAAATTTTTAATAGCATGAAATATTTTTGCTTCTCCTTTTTACTTCAAGTCCTCAAGTCTTACAGCCAGTAATGCAACGTCTCCCTTTGTAATTTTTTCCACTACTTTTTTTCTGTTCCAATTGCTATTATTCTAACACATAATTTCATGTTTAAACTCCTCTATAATGCCATGTCTATACAGCTCCAATATCCTTCTATTTGTCATATATAATATATTGTTTTGCCTTCCTAAGGCATATTTTTGTACCTATCAACTGTGGTTCAAAAACCTTTATTGGTTCTCAATTGCTGATAGCATAAAATATATCTTTAAGGCCCTCAACAGCCTATCTCAAAGTACCTACCCAAGATTTGTTTTCTCTACAGCCTGCTACAAACTTGCTGCACCTTGTTTTCTCAAACATAAAGAATAAGCACATTTCCTATTCTCAATATTTACTTATGGTAACCAACAGCTCTAGAATTCCCTGCCACTTAACTAAAACTCCTCAGTCTTCATCCTTTGCAAAGTTTTCCAACACCTCTTAAATCACTTCCCCTCTTAACAAATCCCTATAAGCAGTCATTGTCTGCATTTGTCATTTAGACCTCAGGATATATTTCCCTATATAATCTTTCAATATACTCATTCTGTTTCCCCTACACACCTTTTTAGAAACTTGAAGTAGAAACTAGCAATGTTTTACACACTACAATTCTTAAGCCACATTTAAATATATTGCATTTTTGAATGGTGATATAGATATTATCAAGTATTTTCACAAAGATTACCTTACATAAGAAAAGATTTTTATAGTTCCTCTAATAGCCAAATCTACCATTAAAACCTACTATATACAAACCTTCATTAGTGACTGAGTAATTCTGAACAGGTGTATCACATTTTCTTGTTTTTCATTGTTTAGCTCATTTACTTCCACCTAAGTAAACAGAAAAGCAACTGTTTTATATTTTATAACCTTCAAGCAAAATATAAGAACTCTTCCAGATTGTGACTACAGTTGTCCCTGCAAAAATACTTTATTAATAAACTAATCATAAGTTAATATATATATTATTATTGATCAATTATACACCTTAGATAAGGAAATCAATAAATTATCTGCCAGTTCTTCTTGACGGGGCAAATCATCTGGATCAACTTTCATTATTTCTTTCCAGTTTATATTAGGTGGCATCTTGAATTCTTTCACTGTGTTCCACCTCTGTAACAAAACAGGTGGAAATTAGCATTTTCAAGTTACACGGCATCGTTGGTTTTCTAGTAGTTTACATTTTTTGCAGATTATGTCATTACAACTTTCTGATGTTAGCAAAAACTATGCCTTAGCCTCAACACAGACAAGTGTGCAAAATAGCCTTGGTCAAAATTATAACAGTCGCCAACTGTCAGAGAGTGTACTGGCTAAATAAAATGTGACGGCTTCCTTGTTAAAACTAATCTAAGTTAGGACTAAGATTCTGGATCCCCTCCTCCACACCCCCTACCCTCAACGCGCGCGAACACCCTAATCGTGCCAAGGGAGAGGGTCTGTGGAAGGCTGACAATGGAGACGCAGCATTGGGGCTAAAAAAAAAAAAAAAAATGTGAACATTAACAATTGCAATGAGTTAAGTTGTGCGGGAGACACAGGAACCGAAGCAAGGCAGAAGGATTGCGGACCCGAGGCTGGAAGGGGCTGGGTAGCTACGCCGCGGCACAGGGGCCGGAAGGCTAAAGAACCTGAGCTTGGAGCGACTCGCTGCTCCTACTTACAAGGATCCACCCACCTAGACCAAGCGTGACAATCAGCGGAGGTCCCTCACTATCGCAACCACCAGGCTGGACCCGGTCGCAGGCCCTGACAGATCCCTATCGCAGTTCCACGCGTAATCTGGGTCCCGCCAAAGGTTCCCAAGCAAGCCGAAGCGGCAGCCGCTGCTAGGCGACACCATCTCCTACTGCGCCAAGGCCAGAATAAGACCCCGGATGCAAGGAGAGCCTACAGTTCACGACCATGAGTGATGCTTTACGTTTAGATTCTCCTCCGGAGTCCCAGGAGTCATTGTTCAGGGCGCTGAGAAGGCACGGAACGAGGACTACAAATCCCAGACTGCAGTTCTGCCTGAGGCTTGTGCATGCTGGGAACTGAAGTCCCTGAGAAGGGAGGTAAGGCGCTCCCGGCATGCAATGCGGAAGGCTGCGACGGTACCGGGGCGGCGGAGAGGGACCGAGAGGCGGGAGGCGTAGCGGCGGAGGCGCTTAGAAGCTGGTGGCCTGAACGAGGTAGACCATGACTGTGGCTCCAGTGGCGTCACTCGCTGGGCCGCTGTTCCTCAGGTTTTCCTAAGCCATTCCCTGGCGGAACCGCTCCCAGGTGAAGTCAGCTGTCGGTCCGCGGATAGGGTGGAGTTGAGGGGAGCAGTCCCGGGTTAGAGAAGCTTCTGCTATTGGGGCTGTAGGGCCTGGCCCCATTCTGAAAAAGTGGGAACACTCCGCCTTCTCTTCAGGCGTTTACAAGCGGCGTCCAGGGCCTTCTGTAAGAAGGGGAAAAAAAAAAGTTTTAGCCTTGTTTGGTATCAGTATCTGTCTTGGTAGTTAGTGAGAGCCGCGCCGCCGTGATCCTGTTTGGGGGCGAGCGAAGAGTTGACAAGAGATTATGGCATCTTCTGACCCCGCCCGCCTTACCTGTAGTACAGTTCCCTTGGCAGGTAGTAGGGCTTGAAGGTTGTGGAGCTAGTATGAAGTGAAGGCTCCAGAGTGGAGAGGTTAGTACTTGTCCGGGCCACTGCCGGGGTGGAGAGAGAAGGGAACCAAGGACTCACCTGTACTGTTGTTGTCACTTGCTTGGTTACCTAGGGTGCCCGACCATGAAAGCACCTTCTCTGGTGTTTTCCACTCTTACTCGTGCAAGTTTTGCTCATCCCTCTGCTCACAGCCATGCTGGAGTATGATACACTTCTAGTTAACTTTCCTAAGAAGCTGTAGACTTAAATCTAAATGACATTTCCAACTACCTGGACAAGTGCTTCTCATCTATACCTTTATTTTAAACGCTGCTTTAAAAAAAGAATGCTATGCTTGACAATAAATTTTCCTTTTGAAAATAAGTAATGAGTTTCTTTTTACACCACCAATTTGAGTAGAATAAGTAACTCAGCACAAAGTAAAAAATTACTGGTTTCGTGAGGTAAATTTTAAAAACAGATTTATAGGAACAATTTTACTACTTTTCCGAAAGATTATAGCCAAATACTATTAATAATATTGTTTATTCTTCATTACAATCCAATGAAATAGGTGCTTACATTGTCCTCATTTTTTGTCTAACTTAAGAAACTGAGCACTCTAATTTAAATAACGTGATTGAACACAGATCTCTCTGGCTGGAGGACATATTCTTAGCTTCTATACTACCTCCTCACACATTCTGGGAAACCAGTATTTGTAAAGTGCTTGTTCTTCAATCATGCTATTTTTATTAAATATTATCATTTTTTAAGTTTATAAGTGTTTACTCGATAATTTGAATTAAATAGTCTTCATATTCAGTGTTTTTAATTCGTAATTTAACATGAGATAGTGTTTCTGGAAAGGGGTCCAATCCAGACCCCTGGAGAGGGTTCTTGGATCTGGCCAAGAGAAAATTGGAGGTGCATCCATAGAGTAAAGCGAAAGCAAGTTTATTAGGAAAGTAAAGGAATAAGTAATGGCTACACCATAGGCAGAGAAGCAGCCTGGGCTGCTAGACTAAGGATTGTTATAGTTATTTCTTGATTATATGCTAAACAAGGGGTGGATTATTCATGAGTTTTCTGGGAAGAGAGTGGCCAATTCCTAGATCTGAGGGTTCCTAACCTTTTTAGAGCACATAGGTTAACTTCTTGACATTGCCATGGTATCTGTAAACTGTCATAGAGCTGGTGGGAGTGTCTTTTAGCATGTTAATGCATTGTAATAATTATTGTATAATGAGCAGTGATAATGACCAGAGTTCCCACTTTTCTCGCCATCTTGATTTTGGTGGAATTTGGCTGGTTTCTTTACTAAAACAGCATGTATGCTGTTTTTATCAGCAAGTTCTTTATGACTTTATGAGACCCCCTATCTCATCCTGTGACTTAGAATGCCTGACATCCTGGGAATGAAGCCCAGTAGGTCTCAGCCTTATTTTACCCAGCCCCTATTCAAGATGCAATTGCTCTGTTTCAAATACCTCTGACAATGGTAGGAATGAAATTTAACAGTTATTGAGCACATATCATGTGATATGTGATATTGAGCACATATTACTGTGCTTACTACTGCATGTTTATTTTCATAGAAGAAATACACCACACTTACTACTGCATATTTATTTTCAAAATAGCAGTCTGTCCTTTTTACTGTAACACCTCATTTTTCTTCTTGTTTTTTTCATTCATTATAACTTACTTTTATGTATTCACTTACAAGTTTTTTTTGTCTGTATTACTCTTTTTTACCTTTACTTCCACCACCCTCTTGCTTATAGTCATAAACTCAAGGTGCCTGGTCTCTAATGGTAAGTTTTATTCTACTTTTTCAGAAGTGAGAACAAGTTCATAAAAGTTAAGTAATTTCCTAATAACTGATGGAGCTAAGATTGCAGCCTAGATCTCAGTTACAATCATAACTAAAAGCAAAATCTTATCTAAATTTTATTCTTTAACTCATTCTAACAATATTTTTTATCTTGTTCCCTGTGCTAGGCGCTGGGGATACAGCAGTGTACAAGTCAGCTGTGACTTGAACAAGTCAACTAAGTTTTCATGTGTTGTGGCCTGTTTGTCCCTAACTGTGAATTGGGAAATTTAACTGAAGTTCTAGTTGAGTAACTCACTGTATGTTTTTGAGGAAAACTGCCAAAACTCTATTATTTTTCATTAGATTTTCTGCATCAGTCAGATTTCATCAAGAATTGGGACTTCTGTGACAATTTTATAAGTGGCCTATTACAAGAACACTTGTCTGGACCTGCTTTCTTTCTGCCCTGGACTTTTGTGAACAGTTTTATCTGATCAAAATCACTTCACAAGAAAGCCTCACCTTTTATAATTGCTTACTTTTGTACTCTGTAGCAATGAATTTATATTCCTTAGATGTTACTTTTAATTACTTTTTGCTGACTTATCAAGAAAATTCATAGTAGCTTACTTCTTCAATCTCTAAAATAAAGCATGGCCATTTTGTATCCATTATATATCCTAAACATTTTGTTTTGCCTTATTTTCATGGACAGGAGTGAGTATGCAACAAGCAGACACTTGCCTTCCTTCAACATGAGGAACCGGAAAGATTAGCAGGGAGTCTGTGAATACAGACTTTGCAGGCCAAAGTTTTACAAAATTTAAACATAATAGTTTGCTATTCCTGTAAAAGGTGATTTAATAATAATGAAATTGAGAGGACTTCCTCAGTTTCCAAAGAAATTAAACTAAGAAGACTTTTCTGACTAAATATTTCCAGATTCATATAATTTTTTTTTTCCTGTAGGTTTATTGTTTGCACAA
Source organism: Cebus imitator (assembly GCF_001604975.1). Classification (NCBI taxonomy): domain Eukaryota; kingdom Metazoa; phylum Chordata; class Mammalia; order Primates; family Cebidae; genus Cebus; species Cebus imitator. Next base: position 263,213 of record NW_016108010.1, read on the forward strand.
TGTTACAATTAAATTATTACAAGAAGTGAACACATATACAATTTTGGTACAGGGATTGTTTTTAGTTTTATATATCTATAATGTAGCTCATGAGTAGCCTTTGTAAAACGAAAAGTAAGACAGGTCTCAATCAACTTAGAAATTTATTTTGCCAAGGTTAGGGACATGCCCAAAAGAAATAAACACTGAATCACTGAAACAGTCTGTAGTCTCTTCAATTCTCTAAGATGATTTTGAGGGCTTCAGTATATAAAGGGGAAAAATCCAATGAAGGGGAAAAAGGGTAAATATGATAATCCATCCACATGTTGCAAGAGAATAGGAGCAGATGGGGAATAAATATTATGTATTTTTGTGGGGTAGTAAATCAGCATTTTACATAAGATAAGGTTAACGTAAGTAGCTACCTGTGAAGATACTTAACATTTTATTTGCAGCTATCTGCTTAAGAACAAAAGGAGAGTGGCCGGGCGCGGTGGCTCACGCCTGTAATCCCAGCACTTTGGGAGGCCGAGGCGGGCGGATCAGGAGGTCAAGAGATCGAGACCACCCTGGTCAACATGGTGAAACCCCCGTCTCTACTAAAAAAAAAAATACAAAAAATTAGCTGGGCATGGTGGCACGTGCCTGAAATCCCAGCTACTCAGGAGGCTGAGGCAGGAGAATTGCCTGAACCCAGGAGGCGGATGTTGCAGTGAGCCAAGACAGCACCATTGCACTCCAACCTGGGTAACAAGAGCAAAACCCTTCAAAAAAAAAAAAAAAAAAAGAACAAAAGGAGAGACAGTTTCTTGCATGACTCAGTTTTCAGCCTATTTTTTTTTTCTTTAGGCATAATGAATTGGGATTCCAAGTTTTATTTTCCTTTCACATTTCCAATTCCACTTCGATTTTGTGCACATGTATAGTAACATCCCATTTTTGTAAGAAAACAGAAATCAGTCATCCCATCCACTTAAACTGTGCATCTGTGAGTCTGCTTCTGTGCCTAGGAAAAACTAGAAGTTCTCACAACTAACACAAATAGTGTGTCACATGTTTACAGTAATGGCCCCAGTGAACCATGTCCCCCTCTCTCTATCCCTTCGTGTAAATCTCTCCCTTACGCGCAACCTCTACTTTGCAGGTGACTCTTGGAGGTAACCTAAGATGACTCCACAGCTGAGCTCATGACATGCTCTCTCTCCCTCTCTCTTGTACTGCGCTCCTTTGGGGAGTCTTAAAAATTCTGTTATCTTGGTCCTTTTATAACTTTTTCCCCATGATTCAGGATATACCTTGCTTGAATAATAATTTTAAAAATATGCATTAAATAGAGCCTTATGAAGAGCTTGTACAATGAACCTTGTCCTCCTATTGTCTTGACATCATCATTTAAGAAGCCCAAGCTAACCTATTAGAAGATATGATAATAAGTAGCAGAGACTAGCTTTCAAAGCTGAGAAATCTATCCTTTAAAAGCTATCCAGCCCTAGTCAACCCATGGGATAACTATAAGCACATGAGTGACCCCAGGCACAATTAACAGAAGAACCAAATACATACATACCTATATATTTGTATATATGTATCAAATAAAGATATTTATATTGAAGAGTTAATTTGAATGTGTTCATTTTTAAGTACTTCAGATGCCTAACTTAACAAGGAAAACTTTCTCAAAAAGAACGGCTGAAATTTAGGAAATAAAACTATAGCAAATCCCAAGTTCCTATAAAAATTCCAATACTATTTGTATGTTTAGCTAAATTATGCTTTTCAACTATAGTTATAAATCTACAAATTACTTAGTTGTTTATTATACATATTATTATATATTTTAAAATTATAGTTACACAGCTACTATATCAGGCTCCAGGATGTCAGATTCTCTTAAACATTGTAAGTACTCTAAAAATTAGATACCTAAGTTATTCCCAAATACACTTTAAAGGTTTATTCCCAAAAATACTTTAAAGCATTGAAACCACAGGTTTAAATTCCTTTTTTTCTTTTATTAGATTCAAACTTTACTGTGGTTAGAACATTTAACCAAACAACAGTTTGTCACCCAAAGTGAATTGATGTTAGCAAGTCAGTGGTCTGAGATTATTTATGGGAAGAGGATTTCTGACCTGTGCACAAAACTTGATTTTTACTTACCCAAAGATAGATATCCTGAGTTGATTCATTAGATTTTTCTAAATTATAACATGTATATATAGCTGTTTTATATTGAATCCCGTTTCCTGATTTGTGTATCTTTGTTTCTTAATATACTGTCTCATTTTACTAGTGTACCTTCTCTCCTAGTTTCTTGAAAAGGAACATCAGCGGTAAATTGTTTGAGACCTTAAATGACTTATGTTTTTATTCTACTTTCTCACCTGGGAAATTTAGATTTATTAATATAGAATTTTAGTTTAGAAATCATTATTTCTCAGAAATTTGAAGCATTACTCTTTATTATTTTGGAAGGGAATTTTGTTTCGTTTCTAGCTTATAGCATTTTTCTTGAAAAAAAAATGACTTTTGATTCCTGATTCTTATTGGAACGTTTTTTATTTCCAGAAGCTTTCAGAATCCTGTTTGTTTTCAGTGTTGTAAAGTTTTACAGAATTTTGTGACCAGTAGAAGAGAGATAGAGGGTCTCAACCTAAAATACATTGACAGACTTTTACTTAACCTTTGTTTTCATTATGCTGCCTTAGTTCTCACTTGTGTCCCTGTTATCATAGTCCCTGTGTTTTAAATAATCCACAAAGGAAATCTCCAGTCTTCTGCCTTGGAATAGGAGAGGAGATTACTTGGCTTTATCCAGTTAGAGAGGGGGGTGAGTTTCAACAAGGTGATTCACTTATACTTCTTAGAAGTGGATGGCATTTTAGCTGAGCTTTTCTCTGGAGAATTAATATGCAATGACTTATCCACCTACTAAAATTGAACTTACTTGAAATAAATATATTGCTTATTTTATTTTATCTTCATGATTTTTTTTCCAGTTTTTGTCCAGAAGTACTTGTAGAAAAGATGGCTGATGTTAACCTCAAAGAAATAACCTTAATAGTGGGTGTGGTTACTGCCTGCTATTGGAACAGCCTTTTTTGTGGTTTTGTTTTTGATGATGTTTCAGCAATACTGGATAACAAAGACCTACATCCATCTACACCTTTAAAAACTTTATTTCAAAATGACTTCTGGGGAACCCCCATGTCTGAGGTAAGTAATTACTTATATATTATTTGTTCATGTCTCAGATTTTGAAATATTTTGGTATTTTATTACTTCTAATTATTTATCAACATTATCATCATAGTAATACAGATTTTTTGCCCTAAAATATGTATGTAATAAATTGAACAGGAAGTTGAGGATGATGTTATCTTCTTTAAAGCAGAATACTTGATTATTTTGTCTGTGTACCTTTACTTCTGTTGTTTTTTTTTTTTTAATTTTAACTTTTAGATACCGGGTCACATATACAGGTTTGTTATGTGGGTATACTGTGTGATGCTGAGGTTTGGGGTACAGATTTTTCACCCAGACTGTGTATAGTACCCAATAGATAGTTTTGACTTAAATTCTTAAAAATAATATATATGTGTGAAAACCAAAGGTATAGGGAGAGCAATAGGTGTAATACAAGCCTATTGCTTGCTAATTGACTTTATTTATTTTTTTCTGTCTTATGAGTAAGGCAAAAGAGATGTGATCTATTTCAACATTTTAAAATACATCAATATAAAGCGATAAGACTTTAAGGGTAAAAATAGTAAGTACACATATTGCCAATTTCTCTTGCAGAAAAAGTAGTTTTCAAAAATTTTAAATCTTGTCTTACCTCTTACATAATAGTTATTTAGGTTTTATGTTGAGAACCCAAAAGTTTAGTTCAATAATTTAATATTTTATTCATCTATTGGGTTCATTTTTACAAGGGTATTTTTTACTGTTTTGAAGGTCACTATTAAACTGTGATTAAACCCTTGTCAGCCTGAGATCATACAGATAGGGTTCTAATTTTAGTTCTGTCATGTATTAGCTGTGTGAAACAGGTGAGAATTCATTTTTTAGATGGAAAGTTATTTTCCTGATCTGTAAAAGAGGATAATACTTTAAGAATAAATAAATAAATTACTTTATGTATCTACAGTGCATGGCACATAGATATTGACTAAATTGTTGAAACGTAACATGTAAACACTCTGTAATATTAATAGTTTGTTTCTCCGTCATTGTGGCCTCTTTTCCCATTCCTCAAATTTGGAAGCCTCTCAAGGTTAGGGATGAAATCTTTCATTCCTCTGATCACAAGCACATAATAATTATTTTTGTCTTATTTAGTAAGAAGACCTTATTCACCTTTTTGTTCACTGAATTCTAGCTTTCGAAAAAAAATCTTTTGATAATAAGGGGAAATATGGCCCTACTATACATTATTCTAGACAGCTTATTCTCCTCTACCCCTACCTTTGATCCCAGAGACCCTCAGAAGTATATGTCCATTCCCTCAATTTATGCTAGTTATCTGTTGTGATTTTAGTCATAATGTTGAGGTTTTGAACTGATAGTTTAGCTGGCCAGATTAAATGGTCTCATTTTCTATATTAGGCTATTCTTGTATTACTATAAAGAAATACTTGAGACAGGGTAATTTATTTAAAAAAAAAAAAAAAGAGGTTTTATTGGCTCAGGGTTCTACCGCTGTACAAGAAGAAGCAGCATCTGCTTCTGGGGAGGCCTCAAGAAGCTTCTAGTCATGGTGGAGGATGAAGCGGGAGCAGGCATTTCACATGGCAAAAGTAGGAGCAAGAGAGCAAAGTGGGAGGTGCTACACATTTTTACACAGCCAAATCTCACAAGAACTCATTATAGTGAATACATTACTAAGGGGGGTGGTGCTAAACCATTCATAAGAAATCCACCACCATGATTCAGTCATTTCCCACCAGGCCCCACTTGCAATATTGGGGATTGTATTTTGATATGAGGTTTGAGCAGTGACACACGTACATATTGCATACCGTGGTGTCAGTGATCCATTTAGTGATTTTCTTAGCTTTGTAGACTGAAAATTTGATTTTGTTCAGAGAACCCAAAAGCAAACAGACTAAGAAAAAGACTCATAATATGCCCTGACAGAATGGATGGGTGAACTAGAATAACAGTTTATTAAAAGTGAAGAGTGTAATTTCCTTGTGTTTTCTGATGGGCATATTCTTTCCCTTTAGGCAAATGTGACGTTAGGGGAAAATTATTCTAGATAGATCTTAGGTGTTATAGGTTTTATAATAAGCCTGGAATGAGCATTTTCAAAGATCTAATTGTTGATGTCATCAAGTAATGATAGCTTAAGATACATATGTCTACATGTATCTTACAGGAATTTTTGTGCTAATGTAGGTCTTAAAAAACACATTTTGGGCTTAGGACATGCTCCTAAGCCATCTGAATACTGCCATATTAAGGGTCTTTGGACTCCCATGAACCTCTCTGTGTTTAGATTATGTCTTTAGTGCGCTTATTCTATAGTTATGTAATAGTCTGTTTATTGATTGTTCGCTGGATTACAACTCTGACTGCCGTATTAGAATCTGCCTGGCGTGTTTAAACAATAAAAACATATTTCTAAGGTTCTATCCAAACCTGCTATTTCAGATAATATCAAAATGGGATGTAGATATCAATATTTTTGTCTTATTTTGTATGTTTGTGTGTTTAGTTGTTGTTTTGTGGGGGAGGGAGGGTGAGGCTTTTTGTTTTAAGTCGTCCAGGTGGTTATTTGATTTATCCATAGCTGAAGGCCGGGGGGCTGTAATGAGCCAACTTCTCTGGCATTTGGCCTATAAAGTACCTTGTGTTAAGGTAACCTCTGCAGATATTCTGTCTCATGATTTTGCCATTCCTTTATTGAGATTCATATTAACAGGGAACTGTTAGCTTTTTTCATGCATTATACTGTCATGTATTTTTATTGCCAACTAATATCATGGGTAATTAAGTTTTTCTTTAATATGCCTGAAAGTAGTAATGATCTGAATTGTTTGATTCATAGTGGCCCTAGGTGTTTTCACAAAGTAAACTTGATATCTAATAGGCTGATGATTATTTGTCACAGTGGAATCTTGGATTCTTAATGAATTATGTGAATAATTATGTTAATAATTGGTCTAGTTGGTCATCACTTATAGTATATGTATATCTAATAAACCTAACTGAACAATTATGTATACTGCAATTCAAAATACATATTTCCGTCTACTTTCTGACTACATCCTTTCACCTAGAATATTCCGTTTTAGCCACAGTGACATTTCAGATACTCAAAAGAGTTTCTAGAGTCCTTTTCTACTTTCTGGTACAAATCATGTCAATTCAATACAGTGCCTTAAAAATAGCTTTGTGTTCCTGAAATGAAATTTGAAGGATGTAGAGGAATTAGGCAAGCAGGAAAGAACATTCTAAGTAGGTAGAACATCATGGAGTATATATTCAGTACAGAGATACTAAAATGTTCCTAATTTCAAGATGGGAAAGTATTCTTGTGTTTCCTAATGCTCCCTAGTAAGGATAAACAGGCTTCAGTCTATACTTGTGTGCCAGGGAGTTACAGCAAAATATGATAAGAAGTAGAAGAGCAAAGAAGCTGAGTACGGATGCCTGTATTAGTCTGTTTTGCATTACTGTAAAGGAATACCTGGTAATTTATAAGGAAAAGATGTTTATTTGGCTCATGGATCTGTACACTGTACAAACGTGGCATCATTATCTGCTTGGCTTCTGGTGAGGCCCTGAAAGTTTTACTACCTGTAAAAGGTGAAGGGGGAGCAGATGTATCTCGTGGTGAGAGACGGAGCAAAAGAGAGGGGAGGAGGTTCCAGGCTCTTTTTAGCAACCAGCTCTCACATGAACTCATTACAGTGGGGAAAACACCAACCTGTTCATAAAGGACCACCCCCAATGACCCAAACATCTCCCACCAGGCCCAACTATCAACATTTCAACCTCCTCACATTTCAGCATGAGATATGGAGGGGGACAAACATCCAAATGGTGTCACTGCCCTTTGTATGAAACTACAAAAAATAACTTAATATTTTATACATATTTGAACTATGTGTTTTATTATTAAATCTAGTTTGATTTTGTCTTAGGGAAATAAATATTTCTGATTAAATGTAACATAGCTTAAAAAGAAAGTCAGTACTTCACATGAAATTTGATTTATTGCCAAGGGAGAGTGAATACCCAAAGAAAGGTGTCTATTTTCATATTCTAAGAAAGTTTTTGTTCTTATATTACTCTCTGTAATTTGGGAATTTCTAGTTTAATATATTCAAATTTATACATTATGGAGATATTTTTCATAAAACAACTAGACAGTACCTTTTTGAGCCATCACTATTTTAATTGAACTGATAGGTATTCTTTTCTTATATTTCTTTTTGAAGATCTAGCCAGTAGTTACATAAACTTTCATGTGCTAATAGATAGGGAGGCAGGTTTTGGAGAGAATCCTATGCTCCAGCTTGACCAATGCTGGCATTGTCTTACTATTTTTAAAAATTGTTATATTGAAGAGGAATTAATAATCAAATGTCCTTTTACTGTTAATTCTCTGACCACTGTATATAGAGGGAGGAAATTACCTTGTTTGTGGACTAAGGAAATAGGAAAACTCAGATTATAAAACTATCTTCAATTTTTATGTTACTCTTAGGACATTTCATATTTTATTGTTATTTCTCAGTAAAATGTACTTATTAATATCTTTAATAGTAAATGCAATGATGAGCTTTTGTACCCTGTTGGACCAAGATACCTTAATAATCACTGATTGTTTTTTCCTTTTAGGAGAGAAGCCACAAGTCTTATCGTCCCTTAACAGTATTGACATTTCGCTTAAATTATTTGTTAAGTGAACTAAAACCAATGTCATATCATCTCCTGAATATGATTTTTCATGCTGTGGTTAGTGTGATATTTCTCAAAGTGTGCAAACTTTTTCTGGACAACAAGAGTAGTGTGATTGCTTCTTTGCTTTTTGCAGTGCACCCAGTACACACAGAAGCAGTAAGTAAAACTATGAATTGACTTTTTTTCTTTTTTCTTTCTTTTTTATTTTTTTTTCAAATCCTGCAGTGATTATAATGGTATATATTTTTAAGAAAAAAAAAAAAAATTTAACCCTGACTTTAATCCAAATATTTGAAGACAGTTAATTCTTAACTTTCTAGTACACAAAGTCTAACTTCCTACTGTGTAAAATTTTTAAATTAATTTTTGAAACATAAACTTTTTTTCATTCAAGAACATAAAAATCTGTTTAGAAACATATATGTGAATACAGTTCTTTGCTCACTTTTTTTAATGAATACTAATTTAAAAGGACTTTTTAAAGTTTATTTTTTTTTAAACATTAGTTTTCAGATTTATTATGGGATATAACTTTTTGAATTAGTGATACCTTTGTATGTTAACACTCATATTTTAAGAAAATATGTAAGGACTTAAATTCTAGATATCGTACCATATTTAAGTGGTTACCATTGGAGAAAGGTAGATAAAGAGTACACAGAATCTCTACTAGTTTTGAAACTTTCTGTAAATCTTATTATTATTCAAGGTAAGTTAAAAAATAATTAAAAACTGTTAGATTCACTAATAAATTTCTATTTATGTAAGATACACAAATTCACCACCTGAGGGCACCCAAAGAATGTTTATGAAACAGAAATGTGCACTTGAAAGGTTACAGAAATTAAAATTTTACTAGTATATATAGTAATTTTTCAAGATATTTTTTATTAATATGAAGCCCCTTTTTCCTTTGTAGGTAACAGGAGTTGTAGGAAGAGCAGAACTTTTGTCATCTATCTTTTTTCTAGCAGCTTTTTTGTCATATACCAGATCAAAAGGACCAGACAATTCCATAGGTAAATGTCTAACATTTTTTTTTTTTAATAGCACTGAAACTTGATTAAGGAATTTTTATTTACTCCAAGTTCTTCTTATAATGCATTATATTCCACACTTGGGATTTATGTTTATCTATTGTTTTACTTTAGCATGTATGAAAATATGAAATATGTAACATTGCTGGTATTTAAGAAGTTTGTGTATAGCTTATATTTTTATTACAAGCTAATAGATTTATATATTCTAGTTTTAAAATCCAAATAACCTTAGAATAGAGGAGTTTTAGACTTAGCCCTAGTTCCTTCTTCTGTTATCTATAAATGATATAGGTACCACCATTTCAATTGTCTTTCAATAAATAACACCTGGTAGACTGATATTGTTTAGGCAAGGTTAAAAGCCTGCTAGAGTATAACTTTTGTGTGTTGATCATAACTATTTATTGAGCTCTTACCTTGTGACCACCTACCCTGGAAACTTCTTCGTATATGTTAGCTCATTAGTCTTAATGATGTCTGCAATTGTCAGAAAACAAGTTCCAGGCAATAAAAATGATTTTTACAGTGTGGGCACAGTGGGCACAAACCTTTATTTGATTCCTCTTAAAGTAAGTTCTTGGGGCGGAGGGGGGATTTTCTCACTGTAGTTCCAAGGTACCCATGACAAGAAGCTTAGTTTTATGTGTAGAAACTGAGGTTGAAGAAACAGATGATTTAGCCAGACATCTTGGAGTGTTCTGGATTTGTAATGTAAGTAGGTTTGCCTCTTGCTGCTCTGCATAATGCCTTCTTAAAAACAGTTTGAGTGGCAGCCCAGCATAGTAGTTAAAAGCATGGACTAAAACTGGTTTCAAATTCTAGCTCCACTGTTTATTTACTGGCTCTGTTCACTATAATACCTCAGGAGATTAACCTCTCTGTGCTTTCATTACTTTATCTGTTAAATGTGCATAATAATAGTCCCCTCAGGCACCTAGAAATAGAAATTCCATTTGACCCAGCAATGCCATTACTGAGTATATATCCAAAGGATTATAAATCATTCTACTGTAATGCACATGAATGTTCATGGCAGCACTGTTTACAATAGCAAAGACTTGGAACCAACCCAAATGACCATCAATGATAGACTGGACAGGGAAAATGTGGCACATATACACCATAGAATACTATGCAGCCATAAAAAACGATGAGTTCGTGTCCTTTGTAGGGACATGGATGAACCTGGAAACCATCATTCTTAGCAAACTGACACAAGAACAGATAATCAAACACCGCATGTTCTCACTCATAGTCGGGTGTTGAACAATGAGAACACATGGACACAGGGAGGAGAGCATCACACACTGTGGTCTGTCGGGGGGATCTAGGGGAGGAACAGCTGGGAGTGGGGAGTTGGGGAGGGATAACATGGGGAGAAATGCCAGATAGAGGTGATGGGGAGGAAGGCAGCAAACCACACTGCCATGTGTGTACCTATGCAACAATCTTACATGTTCTTCACATGTTAAAAAAAATCAGCATGCTTCATATTTTTTAGGGGCACATGGTGTTTTAAAAATAAAGAAATGTAAAATAATAATAATAATAATAATAATAGTCCCCTACCTGTGCAGTGCATCATGCAGTAAGAAGTAGTTTAGTAACTGATACGGAATTGCAAGCCAATATCCTCTTTAAGTACCATCTTCACCAAAGCCCGAATGGTAAACTTAGAAAATACTGTGGCCTGCAGGATTATAATCAGGCTCTTGATTACCTGTCTCATCATATCTTCTGCCAATTCTTGCCTAGCTCTCTTCACTATAGCTAGATAGACCTTCTTGCTGTTCTTAAAAAGGCAGAGCACCCACCTTTATACCTGCATTTCCCTTTATTGAATTTTCTTAGATCTTTATCTAGTAGTCTCATTTATATACTACTTTGTATTATCAGTCCTCGGCTTAAGTATTTCTGTCTTAAAAAAGCCTTCCCTGTTCTAACTGAAATAGCCTTTTACCATATCTTTTGTTCCAAATACCTGCACTTGGTGCCTTTTAATGATTTCTTATTCTTCACAATTCTGATATCTTGCCTGATTTTTTAAAAAATTGCTTATTTGAAATTCTTGATCTTTAATTCTGATTTAGTAGTATATGTTAATTTGTTCTCTCTGTTTGATGATTGTTGTACCCTTCAGATATTTAGTTATTTTGGTTTGGGAGCTCAAGCCACATATTCTTCTAAAGTTATAAAGCACTGTGCCTGTTCAAAGGAAAAGGCCAGGGTTACTCTTTGTTCGCCCTGTGATTCTAAAGGGATGAAAGGAATTATAAACTAGAATCTAAAGTTCCACTTTCCGCAGGGCTACTGTGGATCACTGCTGTTCCTGCCAGTGCTGCTAGGCACACTCTGTGGTTTCTTTAAGAGAATCAGCATTAAGAGGCCAGTCCACCATTTCTCTGCATTTAAGTGGTAACTATGTAGAAATTACTACCCAGGAGTGATTGGTTCGTTTGTACCTTTTAAAAAAAAAAATCTACCTCTTACTCCATCAAGACTTCTGAAGTGCTCTGATTTTACCTCTGGAACACCAACAAACCATTGTAGCTGTGTATTTCTTCAGTAATGGAGCAGGTAGCGATCTATCCAAAGTAGTCAGGAAAGGATAGAACAAAAGATTAAGAAAAAATTCTCACTCTTGTCTTCTGCTTTAAATGTAATTTCTCATAACACTCGCAGAACCACACATACTTAAGATAACCTCGAAATGCCAAGGAGTATTTTTTTTTTTTTGTCTTTTTATGAAAACAAAAACAAAAGTGTCTTAGAAACCATTTTTCCCTCTCACTTACCTTTTTCTAGGGTTGATTTTTGAGGAACGGACCAACAGGTGAAGCTAGAATAATAGAATAATGTTGTTTTCTATACCTTTAACTTACATTTCTGAAAATACTCACTTCTAACCTGAAAATAGGTAGTTTACATTTTTCTTTTATTTATTGTTTTTTCACAATAGAATGTGACCTTCGTTAGGGTAGGTAACTTTTTCTCCATTTTTTGATCTTCAAATCTAGCTCATAATAGAATGTGACCTTCATTAGGGTAGGTAACTTTTTCTCCATTTTTTGATCTTCATTTCCTAGAATGATTCCTAGTTTACAGTAGGTGTTTAGTATGTGTATATTGAAGAAGTAAATGAATTATTTTAAATTCTAAATATTTTAAATTCTAATTGAAAAAAATACTAAAACCTACCTTGGACCTCTCTTTATCCTCTTAACCACTGGGATGCTTTGTACTCTTAGTAATTTTACCATTGAAGCCACAGTTTCCACATCATCTTTCTATTCCCTGTTGTATCTAGTGTACACTGTTCTGTACAAAGGTTTTCAAGTTGTAATTATTTATAATCACTTTAACTTCTATATTATTCATGTCTCATACCCTTTTTGTAAGCATGGTCATCCAATCTCAAGGCCTTTACGCTTGATTTTTTATTTCTTTAGGTTTCTGCTTAAATATCCACTTAAATGTCATCATTAGCACCACTCATCTTTCCCAGTGGTGCTATTTTTTATTTCTTTTCATCCTCTTTTTTTCTCTGTAACACTTACACTTTGTCACCATTTGACAAAGTATATCATTACTTGTTTGATTGTCATCTCTCTTCCCTATACCCTTGAAATGTAGTAGATACTTAAAATAACGGTTTAAATAAGTGATTGCGGAAGATGTGTTTTTTTTACATATGTAGAGTCAGTTTAGAAGCCTGTAGTTTGAAATGGAAATGGATCTAAGTGTCCTTAACTTATTTACCAGGTTTACTTATTTTGGACAAAATCACATGTGGTAACTTTAACCACAGAGATCTGATTATAAAATGAAAGTGTTCATATTTATATAGTAATATAGTCACTAGAGGTTGAAGAACTGAAGTGATTGGTTTCAGTAAGGCATTTGCATTTATTACTCTTAGTTGCTGAGATTGAATTCAGGGTTATAAAAGGCTAAGTGTTTGCTTTTTCTTCCTTGACATAGAAATACAAATTACTAAGAAGCTCTGAATTTAAAATCAGAAGGAAAAAAAAAAAGTCTTGGTCTCCTTATTCTTTGTTCCTTTTTTTTTAAATTGATTGATTTTTTTAAAAAAAAAAAAAAAAAACCTCTAAAATTCTTTCCTCATCTTAACATTAGGTATGATTACATCATGTTCCCGCTCCATAGAGTGATTTTAAGATTCAGTGAAATAATCATATATGCTAAACTGGCTATATAAACTGTTAAAAATGCCTGCTTTCTTTCAAGGCCATTATTTCCTACAAGTTTTTATGTAGACATACGCATCCATTCATACTATTCTCTATATCCTTCATTTACCTAGCTTACTCTCATCCCTATTTCTTTATTCATGCATCCACCTTTCCCAGTTTTTCCATGTCCTGTATATCCTTCAAGGTCAACATGAGGACCATTCTGTTTTGTAAATAACCATCTTCTGATTTCTTCCTCTATGAATTTATTATTGAATTTAATAGCATTTTGTAGTATAATATATTAGTATTGATTATTTTGGCCTAATAAGATTATAAGGTTTTTTTTTGTTTGTTTGTTTTTTATACTTAGTATCCACACCAGTTTTGTGGGTTTGGTTTTTTCATTTATTTCTTTGTTTTTAGCTCTTTTTCCTTAGAGTAATTTTAGTCTGTAGAGTGCTTTGAAAACAATTTCAAAAATAGGTGAATTTCTATATTAAGCTCAATGACAAAAAGTATTCAGTTCATGAATTCTGTTCTTGTTTATATTTAGATTTAAGTCAATTATTTGAATTTTTGCTTTAGTTAATATTCTTAATAAAATCTGAGGTTATACAGTCATACTACCAGATATTTTTTTAAACTGGAAAAGAAGTAGAGGTCATATTTTTTCATAAGAAAACTGAAGCTCAGAAAAGTTGCCCAAACTCACAAGCAAGTTAGTAGTAGATACAAAATTACTTTTGCAGTTCATTACTCTTTAATCAAATTACTGCTACATCATAGGCATTTATTTAATGTAGATGAAGTACATTTTTCGTTTAAATAGAACTTATAGTCTATTGCAAATTTTTTGAAGAATAGTTTTGATTTAAGTGCCTATTGTTAACCACTTTGATTTTAATTTTTATGAGAATGAGATGGACACAGTAGCTCATGCTGGAATCCTGGCATGGTGGGAGGATGGCTTGAGGCCAAGAGTTTAAGACCAATCTGAGCAGCATAGCAAGATCCTGTCTCTACAGAAATTAAAAAAAAAAGCTAGATGTGGTGACACATGCCCGTAGTCCTATTTGGGAGGCTGAGGCAGAAGGATTGCCTGAACGTCAGAATTCAAGGCTGTAGTGAACTGTGTTCACACCATTGTACTTACTCCAGCCTGAGTGACAGAGTGAGACCCTGTCTAAAAAGAGAGAGAGAGTGAATGGTACCCTACTTTTCCCAATAATTGTAAATTTTCANTTTTTAAAAAAAAAAAAAAAAAACCTCTAAAATTCTTTCCTCATCTTAACATTAGGTATGATTACATCATGTTCCCGCTCCATAGAGTGATTTTAAGATTCAGTGAAATAATCATATATGCTAAACTGGCTATATAAACTGTTAAAAATGCCTGCTTTCTTTCAAGGCCATTATTTCCTACAAGTTTTTATGTAGACATACGCATCCATTCATACTATTCTCTATATCCTTCATTTACCTAGCTTACTCTCATCCCTATTTCTTTATTCATGCATCCACCTTTCCCAGTTTTTCCATGTCCTGTATATCCTTCAAGGTCAACATGAGGACCATTCTGTTTTGTAAATAACCATCTTCTGATTTCTTCCTCTATGAATTTATTATTGAATTTAATAGCATTTTGTAGTATAATATATTAGTATTGATTATTTTGGCCTAATAAGATTATAAGGTTTTTTTTTGTTTGTTTGTTTTTTATACTTAGTATCCACACCAGTTTTGTGGGTTTGGTTTTTTCATTTATTTCTTTGTTTTTAGCTCTTTTTCCTTAGAGTAATTTTAGTCTGTAGAGTGCTTTGAAAACAATTTCAAAAATAGGTGAATTTCTATATTAAGCTCAATGACAAAAAGTATTCAGTTCATGAATTCTGTTCTTGTTTATATTTAGATTTAAGTCAATTATTTGAATTTTTGCTTTAGTTAATATTCTTAATAAAATCTGAGGTTATACAGTCATACTACCAGATATTTTTTTAAACTGGAAAAGAAGTAGAGGTCATATTTTTTCATAAGAAAACTGAAGCTCAGAAAAGTTGCCCAAACTCACAAGCAAGTTAGTAGTAGATACAAAATTACTTTTGCAGTTCATTACTCTTTAATCAAATTACTGCTACATCATAGGCATTTATTTAATGTAGATGAAGTACATTTTTCGTTTAAATAGAACTTATAGTCTATTGCAAATTTTTTGAAGAATAGTTTTGATTTAAGTGCCTATTGTTAACCACTTTGATTTTAATTTTTATGAGAATGAGATGGACACAGTAGCTCATGCTGGAATCCTGGCATGGTGGGAGGATGGCTTGAGGCCAAGAGTTTAAGACCAATCTGAGCAGCATAGCAAGATCCTGTCTCTACAGAAATTAAAAAAAAAAGCTAGATGTGGTGACACATGCCCGTAGTCCTATTTGGGAGGCTGAGGCAGAAGGATTGCCTGAACGTCAGAATTCAAGGCTGTAGTGAACTGTGTTCACACCATTGTACTTACTCCAGCCTGAGTGACAGAGTGAGACCCTGTCTAAAAAGAGAGAGAGAGTGAATGGTACCCTACTTTTCCCAATAATTGTAAATTTTCAGTTTTTAGTAGTTTATCAATTTAATAAAGTATAAAGATATATGTCATAATTTCAGGAATTTGTCTTCATTTCAGATTGATAGCTCATTAATTGTGACAATCAAATCTGTAAATTTCTCTTCTCCAAATTCACCACCCTGTCTTCGTTTTAAAAGTTCGTATTTGACTAAATAATTTTTCTCTCTATAAAAAATTTTCAGTTCAAATTATACATGTTGATATTTTGCTTTGAATGTATAAAGCAAAAATTATAAAATTTAAATATATTTAAAAGTGTATAGTATTTATTAATGGGAAAAAGCACTCATATAGTTATGGAACCACAAGTAAAGTTTAAAATATCTTTTTTTGATATTATAAAATTGTTTTCTAAATTTTTATCTTTTCTCAAACTGCAGTATGGACTCCAGTTGCATTGACAGTGTTTTTAGTGGCTGTTGCAACATTGTGTAAAGAACAGGGAATAACAGTTGTGGGAATTTGCTGTGTGTATGAAGTGTTTATTGCCCAGGGGGTAAGCAAAAATATCAATATATGAATTTTCTTGTTGATATCTTTTATCCTAGTTAAATTAGATTTTATTTATTTTCTAAATGTTTTATATACATTGATGTTTACCAATAATAATACCAGAAATCATGTTTTATTCTCATACCTACTGAATATTACTTAACATTTTATGACACTTTCAGTGTTTTAATAACTGTATTTTAAGTTTCAATAACAGAATCATTAGGCAGTTTGGAAAAGTATGCAGTAATACTATACAGTACAATTTATTATTGGTTAAGACTATTGAGCTCAGTTGTATTTGTTATTAGCGTCACACATTCTTCCATATTAATTTTATAATTATAATTGTATCTAATCTTGCAATAGAAAGCACTACAGTATTGAAAACATTGTGGTATATTGTTATTTGTTGCTTAAAACGTTTCTTTTCTTTTTCAGTATACTTTGCCATTATTATGTACTACAGCTGGACAGTTTCTCCGTGGAAAGGGTAGTATTCCATTTTCTATGCTGCAGACACTAGTAAAACTCATCGTCTTGATGTTCAGTACGTTATTACTTGTTGTGATTAGAGTCCAGGTCATTCAATCCCAACTTCCAGTATTCACCAGGTATGACATTCTGGTTCTTTATTTTCTCAATTTTTTTTTAAACTTTGGATTTTAAATGATCATAAATGTTCCAGAAAGTATTTTATTTACTTTGTTTTTTAACAGTTTTAGTAAGATATAATTAACATTTTTTAAACTGCATATATTTAAGATTTACAGATTGGTACATTTTGACATATGTATGCCCCCACAATAAAGATAATGAGTGACCCATCCCAAACTGGTTAAGGTTAGTGTTGATTTAGTCTCCTATATCCTTAGTGATTTTTGTCTACTCATTCTGTCAGTTATTGAGAGAACAATGTTGAAATCTCTGGCTATACTTGTAGATTTCACTATTTCTCCTTGCACTTCTGTCAGTTTTTGTTTTATGTGTTTTTGAAGCTCTGCTGTTAAGTGCGTAAGCAATTAGGATTCTCAGATTATGTTGTGGAACTGATCCCTTTGTCATTATTAAATGAGTTTCATCCCTAATAATAGTCTTTACTCAGAAATTCGCTTTGTCTTATCCCACCTGTCTTTCCTTAGTGTTATGTGGTATATTTTTTTTCATCTTTTTACTTTTTATCTGTCTATACTTTTATTTATAAAGAGGATTTCTTGTTGTATGCATACAATTGGGTCTTCTGTTGTTCTGTCGGATAATCTGACTTTTAAATGGGATATGTCATCGATTTGTATTTAATGTGACTTTTAAATGGGATATGTATTTAGTCTTACTTTTAAATGGGATATGTCATTGATTTGTATTTAATATGATTATTGATACACAGTTTGATGGAAATCTGTCATCTTGCTAAGATTGCTTTCTCTTTGTCCAATCTGTTCTTTGTTCCCTTCCTTTTTCCTCTCTTTCCACCTTCCTTTGGATCCTTTTTTAATATTTCATTTTATCTCCTTATTTGCTTATTAGTTATAAATCTTTGTGTTGTTTTAGTATTGCTTTAGGGTTTTAGAATACATCCTCTGCTTATCACAGTTTACCTTCAAGGAATATTCTAATTTAAAATATATACATATGTATATTTATATATTATAAAATATATAAATAATCGCATATATAGCATAAATATATATAATATGCATTTTATATATGTAAAACTTAGCTTTTGTGCAGTTTGCATATGTTTTCCTTGAACATACATTGCTTTAAACAGTTGTCTTAAAATAATTTAAATAATTAAAAAGTATTTTACATTAACCTTGGAGTTACCATTTCCAATGTTCTTTATTCCTTTGTTAGATAAGATTTTTATCTGGTATTATTTTTCCTTTTTCCTGAAGGACTTTCTTTAGCACTTCTTTATTAAAAGTACCTGGTTTTAAAAGGTATTTTCTCTGGGTAGAGAATTCTGCAGACTTTTTCATTCCATATTCTGAAAATGTAAACCTACTGGCTTCTGGCTTGTTTCAGTGGCAAAACCTCTCTCATCCTTATCTTTATGCTAGTATATGTTATGTTGATTTTTTCTCTATGCTTATTTTTAATATTTTCTCTTTACTATTGTTTCTTATATATTTATGTTTCTTATGCTTAGGTTAACTGAGCTTCTTGAAATCCATAGGTTTTAATGTTGTGTAAATTTTGGAAAATGTTTAGCTAATCTTCAAATATTTTTGTCATCTTGTCTTTTTCTTCTCTTTCTTTTATCACTTAAGTCTATTTAAGTTTCTTGAAGTTGTTGTATTGATGTTGGTTTTTTCCCTCAATCATTTACCATTTTTAGTTTGGATAGTCTCTTTTGCTATATCAAGTTCAGTAATCTTTTTTTACGCAATATCTACCCTTAATTTTGTCTAAGTTTTTTTGAGACGGAGCCTCACTTGCTGGAGTGCAGTGGCGCAATCTCGCTCACTGCAACCTCTGCCGCCCAGGTTCAAGCAGTTCTCTTGCCTCAGCCTCCTCAGTAGCTGGGATTATAGACACCTGCCACCATGCCTGGCTAATTTTTGTATTTTTAGTAGAGACAGGGTTTCACCATCTTGGCCAGGCTGGTCTTGAACTTCTGATCTCATGATCCACCTGCTGCAGCTTCCCGAAGTGCTGGGATTACAGGCGTGGGCCACTGTGCCCATCCTTGTCTAATTATGTCTTACCTTAGAATCTGTTTTCCTCTCCAGAAGCAAGTCTGATTTGAGTCTTTTATATCTTCTGTATCTCTGCATGTTGTACTGCTTTAATGTCCTTGCCTACTAATTCTATCATCTATGTCATTCCATAATCAGTTTTTATTGAATAAATTTTCTCTTCAGTATAGATTGTATTTCTCTGATTATTTGTATGCCCAGTAATTGTTGAACAGTTGCCATTTGTGAATTTTACTTCAATGTATTCTAAAAATTTTGAGTTTTATTCTGGGATGCATTTAAGTTACTTGGAAAATGTTTTATCCTTCAATCTTGCTTTTAAGCTTTGTTTTATGGGACCACAACAGCGTTTAGGATGAGACTAATTTCACTTCACTACTGATGTAAGACCTTTTTGACTATTTGATATGAACTATGCATTATGAAGATTGCCACACTGTCTGCCAAGGAACTATTCCTGATTCTGTATATTTGGGGATTTTTAGCTCCAATACATTCAGGAGGTTTTTTTCTGATTGTATTAGTTTTTCAAAGGCTGCTATAACAAATAATTACAAACTAGATAGCTTAAAACAATCGAAATTTGTTCCCTCACAGTTCAAGAGGCCAGAAATACAAAATCGGTGTGTCAAAACAATTGGCTCCTACTGGAGGCTGTGAGGAAGAATTTGTTCCATAACTGTCTCCTAGTTTCTGGGGGTTGCTAGCAGTCTTTGGCATTCCTTGGCTTATAGCTCCATCACTCCAGTCTTCTCTGTCTTCACATTGCCTTTATTCTAATATATCTCTTTCTTCTCTTTCTATAAGAGCCCCATTTGTTGGATTTAGGGTCTACCCTAACCTAGTATGACCTCATCTTAACTAATTGTATTGGCAGAAACCATTTTCAAATAAGACCACATTCTGAAGTTAGGGTAGACATGAATTTTGGAGAAACATGATTCAACCCACTACATCCACCATAGGTATTTCCTCACATATATATGCTGATTTGAACTGATCAATATTGGGCCAGGTGTGGTGGCTCATGCCTGTAATTCCAGCACTTTGGGAAACCAAGGTGAGTGGATCACTTGAGGTCAAGAGCTCAAGACCAGCCAGGCCAACATGGTACAACCTCATCTCTACTAAAAGTACCAAAATTAGCCAGCGTGGTGGTGCATGTCTGATCCCAGCTACTTGGGAGGCTGAGGCACAAGAATCATTTGAACCTGGGAGGCAGAGGTTGCAGTGAGCCAAGATGGTGCCACTGTACTCCAGCCTGGGCAACAAAGTAAGACTGTCTAAAAAAAAAAAAAAAAAAAAAAATCTCATGTTGAAAACTGGAGAGAGACCCTCTGCATGCAAATGTCTCAAGTTCTCTTTCTCAGCAGCTTTCTTCTGTCAGGATTCTGCCTCACTAATTCTAGCCCCCTGCACTCATAGAGCTTCCAGCTTCATTTTCTCAATTCAGTATATCCGCTGGGCTCAGCCTGGGTTCCCTCTTGCTGTTTTACCAACTTAAGAACTATCCAGATACTAAACTCTTTCCAGATAGGTCTCTCTTATTTGTTTTTCTTCTCTCAGGTATTGAAGTCCTTTTTCATCTTATGCTCAGTATGTTAAAAAAAAAATTATACCTCTTATATAGTTTTTTAGTTGTTTAATGCTAGAAATAGGAGAAGATACACTGAATTTTAAGTCTGTATATTATATTTTTCTGCTTTAACATTTAGCCTTTTTTCATTTCACCTGACTTGGCTAAAATTTAAAATGAAATTTATACTACTTCCCTGTTCAATTTTAAGTTATTGGCATTACTTGCAAGAACTTTTATTTTTAACCACGTTTTATTTTTAACAAAACGTGGTATTCACGTTATGTTACATGATAGTGCTTTATTGGCACTGGTTAGAATAAATTTTTTTTCTAAATAATAAATAAAATTATTCAGATAATTTTTTTAAATCCAAAACTGTGTGATATTTTCACATAACTCAGTAGCATTTTTTTTCTTTAAAGAATAATTAATTTTTAATGTCCTGAAGTTTTACCTCTGAGTCTAGCCATGCTAAAATAAACTCATGCAGATATTACAGTCTTAGAAACAGAGTAGACTGAATTGTTTATATATAGACTTTGTATTTCCTTCTTCTTAGTTTCGTTTGTTTTGTTCTGTTATTATTCCTTTTAGGGAATTTGAATCAACTGTTTTTTATTTCCCTATCTACAGTCTAAAAATATGGTTTATAGGTATGAATGTATTTATGTGTAAATAGGTATGAATATGATGCTTGAAGCATGTGTATATATATTTTCCAAATAAAGCATTTCAGAATTCTGTATATATGTGAGTATGAGTATGTATAAATTTTATTCTTTTATCCTCTGAAGTTGATTTTAATATGATTTGATTTATTCTGACAGTAACTCTTTTTTTAAATCAGCTATCCTAAATAAGCTGTTAATTTTTAAAACTAAACTCTGAATAGTGAATTATAGATAAAAAGATAACTTTTTATTCAGGTCTGCTGGTTATTTTGAGAATTCAAGTTCAGACTATAATTTTTTATATGAAAACTAATATGTAAGTTGTAAGATTCAGTATGAAAATTTTGAAATGATACTGTTTGTTCATATAGTATTTATTTTTATCAGCTATTTGATATGTTTTTAGAAAATCAAGTCAAATAAGTGGTAGCAGTTGATTTTTCTTTGACTTACTCATTTTAAAATGAGATAATGGGTTTTTAAAGTACTATATATTATAGCCAACAAAATTTAGAACACAGTCTAAACTAATGAAATGTATATATGTCATGGCCTGGGAAAAGATAAACTATGATATAAGCTTACATTAGTATTTACTAAGAGAAAAAGTAGGACACAAATTATTACATAGGCCTACACTGTTACTACTTTGTACTAGAAATTTGGTTTTTAGTTTCCTAGGAGTCAAAGAAAAGAGGGAAGAAAGCTTCTAGGTGATACAGTTTTCTCTGTCTATGACAGGAGAAAAACATACTAATTTTTTCTAGGAAGCTTAATTTTTAATTAGCATTTAGCTCTAAAAGAAATGTCTCATGTAGGAAAGCATTGGTGAGTGTTTTCAAAAGTGATTCATATAAAACATACAACAATAAATCTTCAACATTGTGTTACTACTTTTAATCAGAAGGTTTAATGGAACACTTTTGCAGCATTGAAATGTTATAGGTACATGTCTAAATTATTCTAATAATAAACAAAAATGAATGACCTGCTTGCCTTTCAAACAACCCTTCATAAATATCACTTCTCTGAAGTAGACATTTCATAAAGTTTTGATAGTTTGAACTCTAGCAAGAGTCTGAGCTACACATGACGTATGTCTGTGTCTTCTGTATAATAAGATGATATATAAAATATCTTTATAGTTCAGTATTTTATTTATGTAAATAAATTTGTATTTTAAAATTTTTATTTGTAATCATTGTTTTATTCTTTATACAGGTTTGATAACCCAGCTGCTGTAAGCCCAACTCCTACAAGGCAGCTAACTTTTAACTACCTCCTTCCTGTGAATGCTTGGCTTTTATTAAATCCTTCAGAGCTCTGCTGTGATTGGACCATGGGAACAATACCACTTATAGAGTCATTACTAGATATTCGAAATTTGGCTACATTTACTTTCTTTTGTGTTCTTGGGGCTTTGGGAGTATTCAGTCTCAGATACTCTGGTGACGCCTCCAAGACTGTTTTAATGGTAAGAAACTTTTCTTAACTTTCCAAATGATGTTACATTCAGTTGAATAAGTAAGAAACTACCTTTAATTCAGCAAAAACATTTTTTTAGAAGCATGCCTTTCTTTGTTCAACAGCATCCCGATTTGTAAACATATTTGAGTGTATCCCAAAATTCTCAGTTAATTTTCAGGCATAATTTGACGTATGTTCAGCATGTAAAAATGAAAGCTTATTGACTTTTCCTAAATTGGTATGAACTCTGAAATCATGAAGGAGCCCTTTTGGGTTTATTTTTTTTCTGTTTCTTACCTTTATCCAACTAGATTGTACACTTTTTGAAGAAATTGATTATATTATATATTATTTGTTTTCTTGGCAGAGAGAAGAACATCATATAAGATACACAACTAGAAATATAGAGCTTTTCAGTTCTTCTGAGCAAGGTTTTTATTATACCTTAGCTTTTACTATGTTCAGAGAACTCTGATTATTTGAAAAGTTTTTTTTTGGGGGGGTGTTGTTTTTCTGTACTCTTTTTTTTTTTCTAATTTCTTGCCTGCCTCACTTCATACTCATAAGAGTTTTGTTTTCTCTTCCTTTTGATTATTGAAGACAGGCCGGGTGCATTGGCTCATGCTTGTAACCCCAGCACTTTGAGAGGCTGAGACGGGTGTATCATTTGAGGTCAGGAGTTCAAGACCAGCCTGGCCAACATGGTGAAACCCTCATCTCTACTAAAAATACAAAAAGTAGCTGAACATGATGGCAGGTGCCTGTAATCCTAGCCCAGGAGGCTGAAGCACAAGAATCACTTGAACCAGGAGGTGGAATTTACACTGAGCCAAGATAGCACCTCTGCACTCTAGCCAGGGCAACAGAACAAGATTCCGTCTCAAAAAAAAAGAAAAAGAAAAATTTACTGAAGGCAATAATGCATTTTCTTAGGTGTTTATTATATGTCAGAAAGTATGTTTAATGCATTGTAAATGCATAATTTTTTGCTATAGCCACTAGATTCATTTATTCAATAAAAACTTAAGACTTTACCCTTCATACAGTACAGCATTTTTGGCACTGAGGTTATGATACACAGTTCACATTTCTAGAGAGCTTACATTCCAGAGAAATTTAAATGTCTGAGATACAGAGTAGATTGAAAGATTGTTTACTATTATCCTTGAACATGTTGGGTTTGAGTTACTGTTGAAATATCCCATTGGACATTTTAAACAGCACTTTATGTCTGGAGTTCAGAGAAAATACCTAAGCTACATATAGAAATTGTATTCATTAGCATAGAGATGGTAATTGAAACCAGGATAAGGTGGACTGTAGAAGAGGCTATAGAGCAGCCTTTCTCAACTGGGGTTTTGTCAGTTCTTTCAAAGATGGTAACTAGCTGTTAACGTTCTAGATGCGCAGACGTTCACTCATACTCATAATGGAAGCCTTAGAGTATTTGGTCTTAATTCTT
This sequence comes from Cebus imitator, assembly GCF_001604975.1. Classification (NCBI taxonomy): domain Eukaryota; kingdom Metazoa; phylum Chordata; class Mammalia; order Primates; family Cebidae; genus Cebus; species Cebus imitator. Next base: position 287,332 of record NW_016108010.1, read on the forward strand.
CCCCAGAAAACAGTTTAGTGGGCTAAATACAGTGAAAAGAAGAGATAACCTGCAACTAGGTCTTGAGAAATTCCTATATTTAGATGTTGAAGAGAAGGATCCTAAATAGGAGACATACCAAATGAACAGAAAGGTAGGAAAGTGTATTAAGAAAGACCAAATGGTTAACACTAACAGATGCTCTTGAAGGGGAAAGTGAGATCTAGAATCTGTTGGATTGGACCTACTTTTAGTCTGTAGTAACTTAAATGAAATTTGTTCCGTGGAGTGAGTGATTTGATGAGCAAGTGAAGACAGCTGGTATAGATAACCTTTAGAGATAATTTAATTTTGACTGTTTCAAAGGATGGGATAAACTTGATTTATTTCCTCCTTAAGTAAGGGAAGACTATGCTGCTCAGGCAGTGACAAGCATGACAGACTGCGAATCTTATGTGGGGCATGGGGGAAGCATGGAGATCTGGCACTGGTAGGTAGGAGGGAGTGATGTCAGGGAGAGACTGTTGATTGGTGTCATATAGAAGCATTTTTATTGGAGTACTCAGCTACTCAGCTGGCCTTAGAGGAATGTGGCTATCTCTGATGGGTTGGCTTGCAGGAACATATTTATTAAGTTGAAATGATTGGTTAAGTGGGCTACTTGTTACTATGACAACAAAATCTTTTCCTAAGATCATGGAAACTTGTTTTGTACCTGAGTTACATAAACAAATAGGGAAGGTAGCTTAAAAGATGTATTATTAAAGATTTTTAAGGCTGGAGAGACAAGAGCATGTTTAAATATAGATAAGAAGAATACAGTTGATTCGAAAGTGGTTAATAAATTGGAGAAGGGATAATTGTTAGTGAAGTTTATGAGGAGCAGGGGATACAGAGCACAGGACTGGCCTGAGATAGAAGAGACAGCCCAAGAAGAAAGGAAACGAATGTGGATGTTGGTAGGTTTAGTGGCAGGATACTGAAGAAATTCTTGTTTTATGGCTTTAGCTTTCTCTATAAATTAGGAAATGTAGTTGCCTGCTGAAAGTGACATGGGTCAAATGTTTGAGAAAAGTAATGATGATTCAAAACAGTCAAGAAGAGTGGAACTTCCCAGAGAAACCTAGAAATCCTAAACAGTCTTAAGGATAAATTTGAACTTGGTGATTGCTTTTATGATGATATTAATCTATTCAGCTTTGGGACTTTCTCTAGCAGCACATTGGTACTCTGGTAAATACAGACACAGTAAATAAATGGTAGAATACATCCAAGCTTCAATTTTGCTAAAAGAAAGGTTAAAAAAAGGAGAGGTAGGGGAATTAAGGTTTCATCAAATAAAATAATGGATGGTGTATATAATGTAAGCTGAATTTAAAATGTATATCAAAATGGGACAGCTGTGGCCTTAAGCCATAACTCAGCTTTGGGTATAGTCCTAATAAATGTGCTATTTTTTTATGGTGATATTTTCTGAAGATCTCTAGAAGGAATAAGTAGAACAAAGGAGTACCTACCAAGGACCAGAATAACATGTTAAGCACGTATTAGATAAGATGTCATATATATGTCAACAGCATAATGTAAGTAGTTGTTAATCCCCATTTTATTTGTAAAGAACTAACCGGGGTCAGTGGCTCATGCCTGTAATTCCAGTGCCTTGGGAAGCAGAGATAGGAAGATCACTGGAGGCCAGGAGTTTGGGACAAGCCTGGGTAAGACAGTGAGATCCCATCTCTAAAAAATTTTTTTAATTAGCCAGGTATGACAGTTGTACCTGTAGTTCTAGGTGCTTGGGAGGCTGAGGCAGAAGGATTGCTTGAGCCCAAAAGTTAAAGGATGCGGTGAACTCTGATCATGCCACTGCACTCTAGCCTGGATGACTGACACCTTGTCTTTAAAAAATAAAAATAAAAAGTCTCAAGGTGGGTGGCTGAGTGGTTTGCCTTACATTATGTGTAGGAAATGAGAAGTAAAGGAGGTTTATCTCAAACTCTTTGCTCTTTCTACTAATATCCTTCTGCTTAAGGACAGTTTATATTACTGGAAGAAGGAAATTACAAGGTAGTGTTGGTTAACTGTGTTGGCATACATTATTAGAGAGCATATTAGGACTTCTGAATAGGTTAATCATTAGAGACATTTTTTATCCCAGAACTTATAGATTTTTCCTGAGAGATTTTCTTTTTTTTTTTTTTAATGCATCAGTCTACAATACACTTTTGAGTGAATTTAACACTTAATTCCTTCAAATGAAATTGCTTTAGGGTGGCCGTTAATTAATAGGTATAATTTTTTTTTTTTAATGAACTATGTACATATTCAGGAACTTTACCTGTTTCACATGTTTTACTGATTATTTTTGTCAAGCATCTCTGGGAAATGGAAAGCAATTCTATGCATTCCTAGTTGTTCTTACTTTTTTGATTTAAAAACACTGAAATTTCTGACCTATAAATTGATATGATGGTGAGCAGTTTGATGGTAGTGATTTTTTCTCAGATTCAGTGTTGCCTCATTACAATTCATTAACATGTGAACATTTGTGGAGAGAGTATTCTTTTCTGTGTGTGTGTGTATTTCACAAATTAAGTCAAATAGAAAAAAAGACGTTTTTTCCCCCTCAGCCCGTTAGAAGAGTCTCAAACTTGTGAAGCTAAAGGTTTAACTTGTTTATTAAATTAAATACTATAAAACAAATCAGGGTAACAAAATTTGGATACAGATGTCCATAGAAACAGGTGTTCTAATGACGACCAAGCTTATTTCCTCCACAAGCTATTTTTGTGCTAGTATTTTGTGGTTTATAATGTGGAAGCCACATGTCATCCCATTTTCAAAATGGTAAGAAATATGAACATTTTTATGTAGTTTCATTTCAGTATTCAGTGTTATATCAATAATTTTAGAATTTCTTACAGAATGAAAGACTATTGATTTAAACGGAGGCAGTTTTATTTTTATGCATACACTAAGCTTCTGGTTAAATACATGTAACCTTTCAGGATGTTATATGAAGTAACGTTAAGGTACAGAGTGAGTAGTCTTCTGTCTCGTCTGAACAACACCTTATTTCATTCCTTCAGTTTCCGATATAATGTGGTTTCTTAAAGTAGTAAAGTTGTGAAAACTGACATGTTTGGCTTTTTTTTAAATCAGCCTCTGTGGTTTTGTTTGTTGAAAAACCTATTAGCATATTTAATTGTCATCTTATTTTTACCACACACATAAGTTAGATGTGTAAAATTTTTATTTATTTTTTTATTTGTATTCCTCCTAACTTAAATTTTATATCTTTTGACCAACTTCTCCCCAGCCTTCTCCCCGCAACCCTGGTGACCACCCTTTACTTTACTTTTATGAGTCAATTTTTATAAATTCAACTTTTAAGTGAGATCATGTGTTATTTGTCGTTCTGTGGCTGACTGACTTCTAACACGGTGTCCTCAAGGTTTATCCATGTCAGAAATGACAGGATTTCCTTCCATTTTAAGGTGAAATAGTATTCCAAGGCATATATATACTACATTTTTTTTCATCCAGTAATCTATTGATGGATACTTAGGTTGTTCCCATATCTTGGCTATTGTAAATTAAATAATGCTACAATGAGCAGGGGAGTTCAGATCTCTCTTCAGCATACTGATTTCATTTCCTTTGGATCTATACCCAGTAGTGAGAATGCTGGATCACTGTTAGTTCTATTTTTAATTTTTTTGTGAGCTTCCATACTGCTTGCCTAATGGCAATGCTAATTTACATCCCATCAACACTGTGCAAGGATTTCCATTATGTTCTTGCCAACATATGTTATCTTTTGTCTTTTCAATAATAGCCATTCTTACTGGTGTGAGGTGATAGCTCACTGTGGTTTTAATTTTCACTTCCTTAATGACAGTGATGAACTTTTCTTCATATACCTGTTAGCCATTGATAGTCTTCTTCTGAGGAATATCTATTGAGTTCCTTTGCCCATTTTTTTTTTTTGAGTTGTTTGGATATAATTTCAAAAAGTACTTCCACTTTTTTATTTAACTGAATGAACCTTTATTAATTTTGCTTAAAGATGTATTTTCATTTATTAACATTTTTATATTTTACTATGCGAGCATATTCTTTACAGAAAACCAGTGAGATACAGCTTGTTATGCTTCTCAAATTTAAAATGCTGTAATGGTTCGGATTTTAATTTCAAGGAGTAATCACCCCTGTGCACACCTAGAAATCTTGTTTTCAAAGAAAGTTCACAGATACCCTCTAATTATAACTTCTAGAATTCACGATTTCCATTTCACCTTGCTTACATATATGCTGATGTTTGTTAATGCCATCCCTAAATTGCCTTCTTTATGTTTAAGTTAATATTCCTTATAGTGTTAAAAATAGTTTACCAGTATGCTATCCAAATTAAATGATAAAATATTTGGATTTGAGTATCATGCCCATACATTTCTTAATTTAATATAAATTATTAAATCTTCTTCTTCCTAGGCACTTTGTTTAATGGCATTACCATTTATTCCTGCATCGAACCTTTTTTTTCCAGTTGGATTTGTTGTTGCTGAGCGAGTATTATATGTTCCCAGCATGGGATTCTGTATTTTGGTAGCCCATGGATGGCAGAAAATATCAACAAAAAGGTGAATTTAAATATCAGTTCATGTAATGCTTACTAACTATGGAATTAAGTGTCACACATTTAAAGATTTAAATCTGTATCTAGTGCAGCTTTCTAAGTCATGCTTTTGTATCTTTTGGTTTTTCATCTCAATAGTCTCCTCATTTGTCTTATAAGTCAAGTTAGGAAAGCTCCACAGCACCTACTTACTCTGTATTCTTTCCCATATTTATGTAATTTTATTTTACAGCCTGAGACAGAACAAACTTTGAGTTAGACCCAAATGAAAACAAGGATGTTATTGAGAATAAAGTCACAAATGACCATTGCCACTTCCATATTCAGTGAACTAAGATAATAGTCATCCTACTTAAGTGAGTCATATTGAGTTAATATACATAAAATGCATATAGTAAGCAGTCCACAATTTGTTGCTGTCATCACTATCTTCATTATAATCTTTGTATCCTAGTTGCCTCAAACTAACAGTTAAGGGACAGCATAGTCACACTGTATATATGCTTAGGAACTGTAATTGTTACAGGTATTATCTCATTGTATGCTTATGCTGTGGCACTGAAATTAGCAAATCAAACAAATTGTTAAAGGTCAAGTAATTCTAATGTAATAATATTAAATTTGAATTTGCAACGTGAAAAAGAAATGGTCACTTCTCTCACTTTCTCATTTTCCAGTCACCCCTCACCCCACAGAATTCTGACTTCTCTCTACTTCACTCTATTAAACATAAAACAAAGTGCCTCCTAGTGGCTAAACTAAGTCAACACTTTTAAAGTTTATTTCCCTAGTGTATATAAAGAGTATTTCTCCTGATTTTCTTCCACATCTGTTCAATCTGCTCTGATTCTTCTGGCTGTACCAGCTCTTTGAATATTTACATTTTTCAAAGTCTTACAGCCACTTTTTTCACACCGCATATTTTCCACAGATAATCTCATCCATGTCTGCAATTTTTTACTGCCATCTACCAAACCTTTTCTCTTAGCTTCTACCCATATATCCAGTTATAATCACTACCCATTCTTGAATGCCTGTCATGTACCAAGGGCCATGATAGACACTTTAAATTTGTTTTCTTATTTAATCTTGACACTCCTTAAGTCTACTTTGCAGATGCGAACATTGAAGCCATACAGGTTACCCAAGATCACACAGCTAGCATATACCAGTCTTATTTCAGATTCACATCTGACTGCTTCCAGTGACCATGTTCTTTCTCATCCGTACTTGTGTGTCGTCGTTAATTGGATCTGTCAGTGAAAGAAATTAAACCATGTTGTAGAAACAAAAACACACTCAGAGACTATTAATGCTAAATGAGATGATAAAAATTATAGGTGAGGAATTGAGTCCTCAAATAATTAACCTAAAGATGTATAAGTAATTTGCCTCTGTTTAATGAAGAGTTACTTTTTCTGTGCCTTTTAATAGACAATTCTAGCTTTACAGTAGAGAAATAAACCAAGAATATTGGGGTCTTGGTATAAATTGTCAGTAAAACATTTTCAAATGTGACCAGAGATAAGGTTGACCCCTTACTAAACTCAATTAAGAATACTCAGTTGTAGAAAATGGCACAAAGGACTGTAATTGTAAAAAGTCACAATTAAAAATTGGTTTTGTCCATTTTTTATCATTTAATCTAAACAGCTTTTGAAATACAGGCCAATATTAGAGTAGATAATGCAATTGACGGGAAGGTCATATTCACAGTATTTAATTTTTTTGATGTTGTTTCCTCTAAAGTTGGGTGATATTAGAATGAATTAGAATAAATTCACAAAAGATATTTTAGGAGCATTTAAGATACTTGTTACCTATGTTCTAAAAGGTAAAATGCTTTTGGTGATAAGACAATTTTTGTTTTGTTTTGCTTTTTTTTCTCTTAAACAGTGTATTTAAAAAGCTATCCTGGATTTGTCTGTCTATGGTGATACTCACTCATTCCTTAAAAACATTTCACAGAAATTGGGATTGGGAGTCTGAATATACATTGTTTATGTCAGCCTTGAAGGTAAAGTGTTCAGAATGACAAAAAAGTATGTTATCAGTGATTTCTTGGAACGATTTCTAAGCTGTTTTAACTTTCTTTTCAAATAGATACTTAACAGTCAATATTAAGTAATTCCCCAAAGGATTAATGAAAATACTTTGTTCTTTAATATATACCATAACTAAGTGCTCTGAATAATACTTAGCTATACGCTCAAAGCATATATGATAATTCCCTAAATGCTATATAGCTATTAGAAGTTCAAATGACACAATGTTTAAATCAGAATACTATATTTCATTGCTTTTAAAGATATACGATATTTTCCTTTTTAAGATCTCTGAAACCAAATAAGTCCCACAGTGAAAAGCATCTTAAATTAGTGGCATTTTTTCTTTCTTAATAGACTTATAATATGGTGAGTTTTATAATTAATGCCATCAATTCAGTAAAATAAAATGCACAGCAAAAAAAAAAAAGACAACATAAATTAGGAAAATGTCTTTTAAAAAACAAAAATGTGTTTTCTTTAATGGTATCAGCAAAGATTTTTTTCAAGCTCTCCATTACCAGTAGCGCTCTTCACATCTCTGAATTTTTACTTCTTTTTGGCTATTTCTTAAGTCTTCATTGCTTAGCTTTATTGAATTGCTGCCTCATTCCAGTAGTCTGTGTGACTTCTTGATATCACATCTACTTAAGATCAGATGATTCTCTTCTTACACAGTTCAGTAGCTCTGCCCTCTCTTCCAGCTCAGAAGTCTGCCAACAAGTAAGACCTCATTACCATGCTTATTAATCCATACTCCTTGGTTACCAGTGTAACTCCATAATTTTCCAGAATTTTGCTTATACCCACTCCCAGAGTGGTGGTTGGAACCTATAGCCACAACCACTGCAGTTAGTTACTTGGCTAGGTATCATCTATCTGCAAGAACACCACAGTAATCTGTGAACTCTGAAAGCACATATTGACTCAGAGCTTTAATCTCAGGGCTTCTATTACCATAATGGATTACATAAATAAATTTAAATATGTCAAGTCTAAAAATAAGTCATCAGTGCAACATTTAAACATATTCTCATGTTCCAGTACTTTTGCTCCTAAAAATACAAATAGTAGAGCAGGAGTTTTGAAACACTGCTATGCTTTGATCAAATAAAATTTTCTGTAAAATGTTAATATATAACATGAATGAAATAAGACTGCTGTGGTTTTAGTATGTTGGTGTTGAGGTGCAGGGAGAGTAAATTTGGTGAAGCAGTCTTTATTTGACTCCTGCATCATCCTCAGAGACATCTCCATAGAACATTCTTTTAATAGTATACCAAAGAAATATCTGTATGAACTGGAGTCATTTTTTTTTAAGTGTAACTTATTTCTATCTGCGTTTATATTTAAGGTAAATAAAAATAATGCCAAACTATGGAATAATGTGGGTCATGCTCTGGAAAATGAAAAGAACTTTGAGAGAGCTTTGAAATACTTCGTACAGGCTACCCATGTTCAGCCAGGTAGGTATTATTAATTAAATTCATAAATTTTATTTATTTTAAAAAAAAAGTTTTGATTATCCTTGGGGGAAGTAAGATAGAGCTTATTTTCTAGCTTTATTCTAAGTGACTTGAATACTAGAGTTTAGTGCTTGCTTATTTTGAATTGGATTACATATAATAGTCACTTAATATCTGACTTTGATACCAGGCTGGTGGCTCACTCCTGTATTGATAGCACTCCAGCCTGGGCAACAGAGCAACACTCTATCTCAAAAAAAATAAATAAATAAATTTGGTATGGTTACATGTTTTTCTTCTGCAACTTGTTAGCTATAATAATGATGACATAGGCATAGAAAATTCTCTTAAATAGGATTCAAGTTTGTCAGTTGTATATTACTAATTAAGAAAGGGTTTAAGGAGTGAATAAATGATGAGACACCAAATCTAAGCTGGCTAAGAAAGAATATGAGAGAGGATCAGTGAATCTGAGGAATTATTGTTATCAGAGTAGGATGTAGCTAGAGCACAGTATTTTTCAGTAGGAGTGCAGAATTGTATTACAGGATATGTGCCAGACATGACCCCCATCCACCAAATGCTGTCATTATTTTCCATTCAGAATGACAACCAAAAAGAAATCCCCACACATTACCAAATATCCTTGAAGGGGTACAGAGTGTCAGGCACTGTTACTTTTTTCTAGTAAGTACAGTTATGACCATTGCACTAATTAGCTAAGGTAGAAAGAAGGTGTAAGTCATTTGGAAAAAAGGACATCAAGACCATGGTATTCAAAGATTAATATCTATATGGATTATGAAATCACTAAATCATTAAGAATTTTGACAAATGTAATGTTAGAGAAAGCAACAGGGAGCCAGGATCTGTGATCCAGGAATTGGTGACTACAACACCGATAGGAATAGTGGGTAATAGAGTTAAATTACAATTAGAGATAAGTGATTGTAAAAAAGAGAGAGAATTGTCCAAAAGTGGCAACATGGATCACGGAAGAAGATATCTGTTCTTCTCCCAGGCACAGCGTCACAAAGGATAGAAAAGAACACAAAGCTAAAGGTAACCATGTCTCCAAAACAAAGCTAAGTTTCTATTAGAGAAAGGTGAATAAAAAGTTTTGGAAATATAACTGATGGTCTAGCCTTTCAGTTTTATCTCCCTTAGCCGTTCATGTAGTTTAGTTTTTCTTGGAATATGGAATTAATATTCCTTACTTCTTTACCTTTGTTTATATTCTTCCTTGAGACTAGAATTTCTCCCTCCTGCCTTTTCTCCCATTTTCCAGTGACTTCTCTTGTAAAAACTCTTCATATCTTTCTAGCTATAAGCAAATAGTTTTCATTTATAAAACCCCTTTACTTCCTCCATATCTTTCCTGTATTTTTAATTTTCTATTTAGTGCTATATTTTATTTATTTAAATACAAATTCATTTAAAATATTTCTTTAAACTGTTGGGCTTCCCGGGGGTAGCATGAACATCTGAATCATTTTTGTACCCCTGCATCAAGCAGGGTCCTATACACAGTCAACAGTCACTAAATATTTTAATTCATTACTTTCTGAAGTCTTGAGATACATAGTACATGGATTAATTAGATTTTAGGAGTTCTTTGAGACGCAGTCATCTTTGTTAGGCGCACAAGGGTTTTGAGACTGAGATGTTACTTTGGCCCCTTCAGACTCTTCTTTTTTGTTTCTAAAATGCGATAGTAATTTCTGTCTCACAGCATTGTTGTAAATAGTAAATTAAGTGTGTGGGTGTGTGTCTGTACACATTCAGTTTTGTCTAGTGAATAGTGCGCCTATCACAGGATATTGCAGGTATGGACTCTCAGTTTTTAAATAATTTCCCCCCTCGTTGCCAATTGTCACTAATTGCTGTTTTTGAGATATTTGCTAAACCTTTCTCCTTCAGTTTGACTTCACTATCACACTTTGATAATTACTGTTTCTATTAATAATAAACCATGGAGTAGAAAAGCAAGTAAACCAGTTTATTATGATTTTTTATGAAGCATTTAAACTTAGAAACATTGAATGTGGCATCTAGAGGTTTCTTGGCTTATTCCATGATTTTTTAAGCTGTATTATTCCTAGATGGGTTTGACAGATGAAACGACATGTTATTTTACTGTATTTTTAGAGTTAGAGGGGGCAAGACAGTGACCAGGATAAGGCTAAAAAGGGACAGCTAGTGTGATGGTTAGTTAATGGACTCTGGCATCACACCTTTTCTCAAATTCCGTCACTCTAAGTTTTCTGTCTGTAAGTTTGGAGTAATAAGATCTCCATTCTTTTGTACGGATTATGTTAAATACTGGTTATATAAGACTTAGGCCAGTTTCTAGTCAATAATGTATATTCAATAAATATGATCTGGTAAATATTAATGACATTATTTTCACTGGAACTAGGAAGGGAGGTGGCAAAGAAGAGATATACAGTTCAGGGAAAAAGGCCGAAAGAGAATGAATAGCAAATGGCTCTGTAGGTATATTTGTTCATCAAGCATTTACTTGAGAATTTACCATGAGTCAGACACTATTTTAAGTGCTGGGGATTCCAGCAGTAAATAAAACAAATTTCCTGCCTTCATGGAGTTTCCATTCTAAGTAAAGGCATAAACAATAAGTAAACAAATACACATGTGTAAATATATACACACACACAAAATATATATATGCACACACATATGCATGCACATGTATATTTACTTACATGAAAGTGATAAAAGCTATAAAAGGGGCATAGACATTAGAAATTGGTCAGAGAAAGGCTATATGGGAGATTAGTATTAAGAGATGAAAATAACTGAGAGAGCAACCTTTGCACATATACTCTGGTGTAGTTAATTTTGAGTATCACTGGCTATGCAGAAAATAGTAAAGAAAAGCAGGAAGATCATTTAGAAGGATTTTGCAGTAATGCAAAGACATGATTGGGTTGTAACCTTTTTAGTAGCAATCTTGAAGTACATTTGGCATACAATAGACTATACATATTTAAACTATATAATTTGATAATTTTGGACATATGTATATACCTGTGAGACTGTAACCACACTAAGATACTGAAAATATCCATCAACCCCTCAAATTCCTTGTACCCTTTTCTAATGCCTCCATCTTACCTCTTTTCACCCCAGCCTTCTCTGGGGAAAAGCTTTCTATCTGCAGATAATGTGCTTTTTCTAAAATTGTATATGAATGGAATTATACTCTATGGACACTCTTTTTTTCCTGGCTTTTTCATGCTGCACATTTTTTTGTTACTCATTCATATGTTGTTGTATGAATCAAAAACCCATGCCTTTGTGTGGCTGAGTAGTATTCCCTCACATGGATATACCACAGTTTGTTTATCTGTTTACCTGCTGGTGGATGTTTGCATTGTTTGTACTTTGGGGCTGTTACAAATAATGACTGTCACAAACATTCATGTACCAATCTGTATGTTTTCATTTCTCTTAGTTAAAACCTGACAGAGGAATGGCGTGGTCATGTGATTTGTGTATGTTTAACTTTTTAAAAGTCTGCTAAATTGTTTTCCAAAGAATGTGTTTCCCACCAGCAGTATATGAGAACTCTCTTGCCTTTCTTAATTCTTCATTTGCACATATGGATGAACTTTTAGCACAAATGGATGTTGGATTCTGTCAAAGGCTTTTTTGCACCATTTGAGATGATGATAAATAAGATTGTGTTGTTTCTGTCTGTTAATATAGTAGATTACATTGATTATAGTGTTGAACAACCTTGCCTTTGGTAAAATACCATTTGATCATGACTTATCCATATTATATATTTTTTGATTTGTTAAAATACTATTTTTACATCTATAGTTATGAAGGATAGAGAGTTCCTAGGAGATTCCAAATATTTATAAATTTATCTTTTTAAATAAATTGATAATTTTATGGACAGGAAATAATGAAAAGCAACATAGATGCCTAAGCTATATCAATGTGAGACTGCTTCACTGTTGGACAGCTAGTACTGGCTACATGAGACTCAACAATACATCTTAAAATTTAAAAAAAAAAAAAATGGCTTACTATACAGAAGAACAGATATTTTTGCAACAGGAGAATGTGTTGCAGGATAGGCAGGACAGATAATGGCGTGAACAAAGTTCTTAAGTGGGAAAAGGCAATGTGATCTAGTATATAAGTAGATTGGTTGGCCCTAGATAAGAGAGAAGGTGTATGAGGGAAAGCAGACTATGTATATGCCTTTGCACACAGATGTGTGTTACTATTAATAAACACTTGGAAACATTCATGAAGATAAGTTGATAACACCTAGCAGTGAGATGGTAAGTTCCCTTCTGCTCTTTTGTTTCCTTAGTGAAAATATGTTATTAGAGATGTGAGGAGAGATAAGAAGTGAAATATACTCAACTAGGATTCTGGAAAATTTAATTGATTATAGAAACCTAGTATTGACAAACAGGATACATTTGAGATTTGTGAGTTCCTCATTTACAATTGAATTAAAATCCAGATGGTTAACTAATGCTGCTGTTGTTTTGGATAGGTACTCATAAAATTATGTCTTTTTATTAGCTGTATCGAGTGGCCTTTCTGATGCTAAAGTATACCTGTATATTACATCTCTATTCTTTGAAACATAGGACTGCTGTACTCTAGCATCTGAAGTCTACACTAATGACAATATCTCCTTGCCATAATTCTAAGAACATGATTTCAGTGGATGTTAATTTGCCTCATTTTTTATCTTTTCTGACATTGATTGGGGCTAATTTCAGTAACATTTTAAATACTTAGCTGACATAATTACACTTTTATTTTTCCAAATTTTCAGTTTCTTTTTAAATGCTTAGTGTATAATTACTTTTTTCAGGTTCTATGTAATTTAGCTTTTCCTAAACAGTATTCAGAGCTCTATAAACATGTTGTATGGATTTATCTGGTGTAAAAAAAAGAAAGTTATATAAAAGCAAAGACTCCATATTTTTTAATTGACAATAATAGTACGTATTCATGGGATATATAGCGATGTTTTGAGGCATGTAATGTAAGTAATTACCCTGATCTAGTCACTATACAGTATATATTATATTCAATCGGTAATACAATGATTTGCAGTCTGGATTCTATATCAGAATTGCCTTTGACACTTTTTATAAACATATTTTTTGCAGATTTTATTTCTGAATATTATATTTTGATGGAGCTAGGTGGGGCTAAAGTATCTGAATTTTTAAAAACTACACAAGCATTCTGATTTGTAGCCAGGATTAAGAATGGCTAGCTTAAACATTTTTTTTCTTGACCCCTCCAGGCTACATGAGACTCAACAATACATCTTAAAAGAAAAAAAATCAACTTCCTTACTCCTAAACTTATCTCTAATCACACCTGGTCTGCCTCTGCCAGTTTCTGTGCAGTGCACACAATTGCCAGACTAAAACATAATATAATAAGATCTTAGGACTGTTACTCGGAGAATGCCCAAGATATACATGCTTGGCCCGCATGAGTTCTAGGAGTTGCAGGCAGAGAATTATTCCACAATTGCAAAATAATTGGTGTCACAGGCAAGTAGTAATCAAAATGAACCTTTTCATGTCTGTTAGAAATTCATGTTGAGTAAAAATTGGCTGATTTAAGATCTTCTACTTTCCTTCTATCATTCAAACCATTGAAATATTTACTGGGAAATCTGTCTGTTTAAAAAACTACTGTATGATGAATCCTTATATTTTCCCTATTTCAACTGCATTTTTTTTTCCTATCCCTGAAGACATTTGCTGGGATTTTTATTTTCCACATCAGACAATGAGACATAAGCTCCTGACATTCTAAAATTAACACAACCTTTAAAAAAAATCTAAAATAAATTTTAAGGAGTTTATTATCATTTAAGAGAGGTGGGCCACTGCATCTTAAGTAATACTATTATCATTATGTTCCATTATACTCATTCTAACCACAATCACAAAAATTTTTAAAAATTGAATGGCAAAGTTTTTTCATTCTTTTTGCCCCTGTTCCACCATGATGCATATTTGTTATAACACTTGAAGTAATTCTAAATATCCTGATGATTCTTTTCACTTGTAGAGTTGAGCCATACCTCTTGAGTGAATTTCTAAGCTATGAGATTAAGTAAATGAAAGCAAGCGTTAGTATAGTAAAATACAATGAAGGAAGGTGATAATAATTACTTCATTACCTTTATCTCTGGTATGTCTCAACCCTTCAAAAATCCCTTCAAATAGTTTTTTCATACTATGTATGTATTTTCTGTCTTTATGGTTCATTAAGTGATTTTGTGAACACTGTTGGTCATAAGTTATAACAAGTTATATTTCAGGAACTTAAAGGAAGAAGCAGGACCTGTTGCCTGGTTTTGCATTTTTGCCTAGTATATTTGTTTCTGGAAACATGTCTTCTCATTAGTTATATTGAATACTTGTTTATATATCAAATATATTAAATCATTTCATTTATATTTAATACATCATTTGTATACTGCCAACAAATGATTGTTTTAAAACTTTAGATGACATTGGTGCCCATATGAATGTAGGAAGAACTTATAAAAATTTAAATAGAACCAAAGAAGCTGAAGAATCTTACATGATGGCTAAATCACTGATGCCTCAAGTAAGTTGCCATAATTTATTATGTCATATCTACTAGATGTCCATATTGAATAAATTATCTAGAAGGATAATTCTTCACTTAGTTGATACAAAAGTAAAGTGTCAGATGAATCATCTATTCTTGTAAGTTGTTTAAATAATTACATTTTTCTAGCTCACTTAATTTTTTAAAATTGTTTTATAGTCCATTGTAAAAACTGAATTCATAAAGTGTGAATTTTAGGTATTCTTGATTATGAGTTATTAGCAAGTTATATGACTTTACACAAATATGATTTTATGTATATTAATCATAAAATTCAACATTATTCCTATCAAATGAATAAAAGTGATAAAATTAGTAGATACATCTCTTGCTATATTGTGTCCATCAGTTATAATGACATAAGATTCATTAAATATAACATTACAGTATCAAAGTTGGAAGATCTGACTCTATGTCAGTTTTCATGTTGTCAGCAAAATATTTCTCGGTTGTGACAATACAGTAGTTAATTTTATTCCAGAATACTAAGGACTTCCTTTTCTGGTGAAGTTTGGAAATTAAACACTCTAGTTGATTATTAAGGTTAAGTAAAGGCTATTAGAATATACAATATATATGGATCCAAACTTCCAGTGAACACAATAAATTAGATATGATCAAAACCAATAATAAATACAGTTAAACTAATAGGTAAAGAATAAAGTAATCCTTAAAATATTATACAGTTCAACCTTGTTTTTAAAAAATTTAACTTCCCAATCACTATTAATGTTACTATAAATATTACTACAATTGAGAAAAATGCAGCCGAGCTTAAGCTATTTTTTTTTTTGAGGACATAAGACTATGCTACTTTTACTACTTTATTAAAAATAAATCATAAAAATGTAAAAGAAAGCACATAAAAATCTAAAGATAATATTTTATTTACAGTATCCTCAATAATGTAATAAAATAATACTTTATGGCATTGAAAGATATATTTTTTTATTTATGCCAGCTCAGTGGATTATTGTAAGCTTTTTACTTGCATCTTTTTGTGAAGTCAAACAAATCAGAACTTTTAGAAGTCAAGGTCTCTTAAGTTTGATCACAACAGGAATAGAACCCAGATCTTAGTACAGTGTATTTTTTATACTATGTTCTATGTTATTTTAAATTAGCCAATAGAAATATGTACTTTTGATTTTTGATACTGAAATATCGAATCATGAAAATGCCTTTTCTTTTAAACAGATTATTCCTGGTAAAAAATATGCAGCCAGAATTGCCCCTAACCACCTAAATGTTTATATCAATCTGGCTAACCTGATCCGAGCAAATGAGTCCCGACTGGAAGAAGCAGATCAGCTGTACCGTCAAGCAATAAGCATGAGGCCCGACTTCAAGCAGGCTTACATTAGCAGGTATTCCAGTTCACCTTAGATCTATCATTATAGAATATTGAAACTGCATCTGCATGTACGTTTTGAATAAATTGGCTTTCTTTTGAAAAAAATTATATTTTTAATAATCTTAGCAATCAAGTACATAGAAGGGCATAGCTTTTTAGACTGACAGATTTTATTGATTTGAAATTAACAAAGAGAATCCCTATAATAGCCGCCTTAGGTTTTATATTAAGAAAAGGGTAGAAATAGCTCTGTCTCAGTTTCATTTTCTTCCCATCACCAAAATTGTTCTTTTCCTAATTAAATTAACACCTGAAATTTATGTTTTTTAATAGTTTCTTCTAATATCAAACTCTCAGGAACTTTCTTAAGTTTTTAGAGTTGGTTGGTTATTGATGCCTTGGACAAAGAAAACATTTTGGTTCTCAGCAAAAAAATGTTGTCTGGCATCACATGTTAAAACTTCATTTATTTTCTTATGTATGTGTTATAATTTGTATTATTTTTGAGGGAAAATGTGTTTTAAAACTTTGTTTTGTAGCCTGATGCAGAAACCTAATAATAATTTGTAACATTGTTTCTGTGGGGAAACACATTCTGAATTTAAGTTTTTGAGATAATCTGTTTTTAAGTTGGGATTGTTTTTGGTCTGCCTTGTCCAGTACTTCTTGAAACCCATTGAGTTTAGCAGGCTTGTATCTGTAAATAAGACCTGTCATGTATTAACCCATAAAGAACTGTTTAACAATCTCTGCATTAAAAAAAAATATTTTGAACATTTATTCTAGAAGTTGTTTTAATGAGAATATTAATTGTTGTTCCTTTAATTTTATTCCTGTGCTAATTAATAGTAGTATATAATAAGAACAACTCTCATATCACTACTTAAATATGATTTGTACATATGTAAAAATAATTATTTAAGCAAAATTACTTTTTAAAATTTTTTAACAGAAAATACAACCACACTAGAAAGATTTATGTAATGGTTTCTTAACTGGTCCTCAATTCTAAGTGTGTTCCTCAAAGCTATCTACAGGTCAGACAAGTCCCTCCCACTCTACACAATCAGCTTTTTTTTTTTTTTAGTCCTTTTTCTGTTTGTTTGTTGTTTGTTTGTGACAGAATCTTGCTTTGTCACCCAGACCAGAGTGCAGTCGTGTGATCTCGGCTCACTGCAACCTCTGCCTCATGGGTTCAAGTGATTCTGGTGCCTCAGCCTCCCTAGTAGCTGGGACTACAGGCACATGCCACCGTGCCTGGCTAATTTCTGTATTTTTAGTAGAGACAGGGTTTCACCATGTTGGTCAGGCTGGTCTCAAACTCCTGACCTCAAGTGATCTGCCCACCTCACCCTCCCAACGTGTTGTGATTACAGGTATGAGCCATAATGCCCGACTTTTTTTTTTTTAAGAATGGTCATATTATATGAAGACATTGATGAGGACTAAATTAACATAAGAAGGGATTAGAGATTTTAAATACTTTGATTTTTTGCACAGTGAGACTTCTATTATAGAATCAAACATTGGAATTTCTCTTACTACTACTGTATGCCGTTTTTTTCTTCTAGTGCTGTTATTTTGTCACCTAACAAATTAATTTCTCACTCTGGCTAGGTGTCCTTTTTCTGATGCAGTCTAGTCTGTCTCTTTTTAAAATAAATTCAAAGAATATATTTTCTGTGTCCTCCTAATATGTTGCCCTCTAAAGTCAGGCATGAATTTTCTTCTTAAATATTGTTTGAAAATAAATCAAGACAAATAAACTAAGGAGTTCAGATTTGAGGACAGTTTCAAAGAGTTGTTTTTGAAAGAGTTTTTAAGAGCTTGGGTTAAAAGAAAAAAACTATATGTGGAAAGGTTTAAAACTTGGCAAAAACTCTGTCTACAAACTGAGATGGTAATGTTGTAAGTAAAACTTGTGTTTGATTTTTTCACAGAGGGGAATTGCTTTTAAAAATGAATAAACCTCTTAAAGCAAAGGAAGCATACCTTAAAGCACTAGAGCTGGACAGAAATAACGCAGATCTTTGGTACAACTTGGCAATTGTATATATTGAACTTAAAGAACCAAATGAAGCCCTAAAAAACTTTAATCGTGCTCTAGAACTAAATCCAAAGCATAAACTAGCATTATTCAACTCTGCTATATTAATGCAAGAATCAGGTATGTTTTCTCAAAATATTTCTGCATTTAAACAAATTGTAGTTTATATAATATAATAAAACCTTAATTTAACTTTATTACCCATAACAAACACTTTATGTATTAACAGTTTATAGCAATACTGTACTTAAAAGATTTATAGGAAGAATATTTGAAATAAACTATTTTCAAGTAACATGCATTCTAACGTGATAATACTGATTTTTAATTCTTCTGGCATGTGTTAAGGCTAATTTTTCAGGCAGTCTATTAAGCAACGTTAATTATTTTGTCGTTTTATACATGTAAACATAATATAACTTATAAACTCTCCAAATAATATGAACTTGTGAAATTTTTTCCATAATTAGCTGTGAGGAGCCAAGAGCACATGTTTTCACAAAATAGCCTTTTATTTTATTTTGTTTCATAAGAGCTAATAGTTTGGGCACCATTTTATATCCAATTTTACTGTGTTTTTTGAGATATTATTGTAATTTTTGATATTTTTTATAATTTAGCAAAACTAAATTGTTAACCACAGTAAATCTGGATCTTTCATCCATATTTTATATAGAAATTTTAGTTCTGCCTCACAAGACAGTGTATATGATTTATAATCTTTTTAATTTTTAAATAGAAAAATCTATTATAATGGTTAGTTATTTCTTAGATGCATTTCTTAAAACTTTTGTAAAATATGAAAGAATCATAAAGTCATAGTATTTTAGAGCTAAAGAAGACCATTGAGTTTGCATTTGCCAGTCTTCTATTTAGCAGAGTGAAAACCAAATACATTTTATGACTGCTCCAAAGTCTCATGGCTAAGTACTAATCCAAGATAACAACTGAAGCCTCCTGATTTATTTTCATATTTTCATCATCCATCAGGCTGCCAAATAAAAGAATAGAGAGAAATCTTTATGCCTGGTATTCAAAAGAGTATAAATTTGGAGAAAAGCTAATACTTTTGTAAAGTTATCTACCTTGATAACCATGAAAGATGCTCATTATTAGACACAAGATTGCACCATAAGGTTTGTAACTGTAGTACTTGAACATTTTTTTAATTTATTTGCAATAGAAATTACCTCAATGGAGATTTGCTTCCTACCAGGCGTGGCTCATGCCTGTAATCCCAACACTTTGTGAGGCCAAGGTGGGAGGATCACTGAAGGTCAAGAGTTTGAGAACAGCCTGGGCAACACCGTGAAACCTTGTCTCCACAGAAAATTTTAAGATCTGCAGGGAATGGTGGCACATGCCTATAGTCCCAGCTACTCGGGAAGCCACAGTGGGAGAATTGCTTGAGCCCAGGAGTTTGAGGTTACAGTGAGCTATGGTCACAGCACTGCCCACGAGCCTGAGTGGCAGAGTGAGACTCTGTCAAAAAAAAAAGATGATGTGTGTTTCCTAAATCCCAATTAATTCCTTAATTCCTAATTTCTAAATTCCTAATCCTTATATTTAATCATATGTTTTTGTCCTCAAAACATTCCTAACATTTTGAAGTAACATTTTTAAAAATGTGATATAGTAATTCTGGCCAGTCATGGTGGCTCACACTTGTAATCCCAGCATTTTGGGAGGCCGAAGTGGGCGGATTGCCTGATTCAGGAGTTCGAGACCAATCTGGCCAACATGCTAAAACCCCGTCTCTACTAAAAATACAAAAAAAAAAAAAATTAGCTGGATGTGGTGGCATGCACCTGTAATCCCAGCTATTCAGGAGGNAAGGCTATCTGACCCTGAAATTATAATTTTAGATATTTATCCTAGAGAAACATTTCTACATGTACACACACACAAAAAAAATGCATACAGATAGTTATTACAGCACCATGTATAAAGAAAGAAAAAACTAGTTAAGGTAAATGTGCATCAACAGAATAATGGTTTAAGAAGCAACAATAGGCCAGGTGCGGTGGCTCATGCCTGTAATCCCAGCACTTTGGGAGGCCAAGGTGGGCGGATCACAAGGTCAGGAGATCGAGACCATCCTGGTCAACATGGTGAAACCCCGTCTCTACTAAAAATACAAAAATTAGCTGGGCGTGGTGGCATGCACCTGTAGTCCCAGCTACTAGGGAAGCTGAGGCAGGAGAACTGCTTGAACCTGGGAGGCAGAGGTTGTGGTGAGCCGAGATTGCGCCTTTGCACTCCAGTCTGAGCAACAAGAGCGAAACTCCGTCTCAAAAAAAAAAAAGAAGTAACAATAGGCCAAGAGCGGTGGCTCATGCCTATAATTCCAGCGCTTTGGGAGGCCAAGGTGGGCAGATTACGAGATCAGGAGTTTAAGACCAGCCTGACCAACATTGTGAAACCCCATCTCTACTAAAAATACAAAAATTAGGCCAGGCGAGGTGGCTCACGCCTGTAATCCCAGCACTTTGGGAGGCCATGGCAGGCGGATCGCAAGGTCAGGAGATCATGACTATCCTGGCTAAAACGGTAAAACCCCATCTCTACTAAAAATACCAAAAAAATTAGCCAGGTATGGTGGCACACACCTATAGTCCTAGCTACTCAGGAGGCTAAGGCAGGGGAATTACTTGAACCGAGGTGGCGGAGGTTGCAGTGAGCCAAGATCACGACACTGCTCTCCAGCCTGGGCTACAGAGCAAGAAAAAATAAAAAAAAAAAAAAAAAAAAAAAAAAACCACAGGAATATAATATAGTGATTCTGAAACATTTTTCTACCCAGTAATAGTTACCATTAATTTTCCAATATATATCATAATAATTCTTAGAAAACTCAGTTAACCCGGAGAAGTTAAATAACTTGTTCAATGTATAAAGTCATAATGTTATCAGAATCAAGATTGAATACATGTCTTCGTTGGCAAATCCTATGCTTCTTTCTCTGAATTCTCTATTTTCCCTCTACTATTTCCAATTGAATTCTATATTATAAGAGACATTTCTCTCCTTTGGTTTCTGAAGCACGTACTGTTTTAAAGGAAAGGAAATAAGCTGTCTTTTTACTGTTTCATATATTTTGATTTTCCTGTGAAGACTTCGAGGTTTTTGCTTTTTACTTTTTTTAACTATGGAAAGAAATTAGTTGTTAAAGTTTTTTTGTAATCTAAGTATTTGAAAACGGCTTTGTTCCTCACATTTAATTATTGTACTAGCAATATAAGTTTTTTTTCTTTAAAAAACTTTCTAGGTGAGGTTAAACTCAGACCTGAAGCTAGAAAACGACTTCTAAGCTATATAAATGAAGAGCCACTAGATGCTAATGGCTATTTCAATTTGGGAATGCTTGCCATGGATGACAAAAAGGACAATGAAGCAGAGATTTGGATGAAGAAAGCCATAAAGTTACAAGCCGACTTCCGAAGTGCTTTGTTTAATCTAGCTCTCCTGTATTCCCAGACTGCAAAGGAATTAAAGGCTTTGCCAATTTTGGAAGAGTTACTCAGATACTACCCTGATCATATCAAGGGCCTTATTTTAAAAGGAGACATTCTGATGAATCAAAAGAAAGATATACTAGGAGCAAAAAAATGTTTTGAAAAGATTTTGGAGATGGATCCAAGCAATGTGCAAGGAAAACACAATCTTTGTGTTGTTTATTTTGAGGAAAAAGACTTATTAAAAGCTGAAAGATGCCTTGTTGAAACATTGGCATTAGCACCACATGAAGAATATATTCAGCGTCATTTGAGTATAGTCAGGGATAAAATTTCCTCATCTGGTTATGTAGAACAGCCAATATTCCCAACCAGTAAGACTTCAGATGTAGAAGAAGGAGACAAAATTCCAGCTGAAAGTGTAAAAGAAATCAGAGGTGAATCCAGACAAACACAAATAGTAAAAACAAGTGATAATAAAAGTCCATCTGAATCCAACAAACAATTAGGAAAAAATAGAGACAAAGAGACCCCCCACAAAACAGCAAAAGACATCAAAGAAATTGAGAAGAAAAGAGTTGCTGCTTTAAAAAGACTAGAAGAGATTGAGCGTATTTTAAATGGTGAATAATATTAATATTTATCATGTGACAAGAGTATCAAAGAACATCAATCTATCATATGATTGCTTCTACTGGGAGCTTTGAAAAAAAGTCCAAGGGTTCCTAATGGTCAATCATGAGCTGCCTTGAAGTAGGATCAAAGTAAGATTTTCATTAAAGACCTGTATTATCCCAGGATGTATATCATATGAAATATGGCTGTTTACAAAGTTTGGGTGAATATAGCAGAAATATTACAGTGAAAGTGACAAATTTGCACTTCTTATTATAGAAAGAAGGTGTTTCTGGCAGTATAATTTTTACTGCTCTCAATTAAAAATAATTTGATGCCTGAATGATAATCCCTTGAGGACAAATCCAACCTGTGCTGGTTTATTCTATGAATTCCCATTTATTCGCCTACTTCATTTTTCTTGTATGTCTTAGAATCTAGCTATGAATTGAAAACACTTGTTGAACACTTTTTTTAAGTAAGTCTATTTAATCAGGAGACTTTGCACTACAAAAGCATACTGACTTTCTGTTGTATTCTTTGGTTTAGTTCTAGAAAGAATGCTGGATAAAACATTTTAAAATAAGTCATGACGTTAACATATTTTCATAATTGTATACTTGTTTTTAACTTAATGCAATTTTTAATCAGGTAAAGTTTGACACATGTATAGCTACATACACACATTTCTAATGGTGCTCATATATACTGTATTTTTTGTTATTTGATTTTACTTATTGAGAGTATCACAAGATGAATCACATAATCATGATTTTTTTTTTTTACTTTTATTCCCCAAACTATTCATGTCTTTTTTTTTTTCACTATTACTTCCAGAACTATTCATGTTTCTTAAGTAATAGTCATTGAGAAGTCCCAATAACTCTAAACTTTTGAGTAATAACTTAGGAAACTTCTCTTTCATCCTTGTGTTAGCTTTCTGGTTTTACTTGGATTTTAATATTCTGCTTCCAAAGTCACAATTTAATTATACTTAGATACCTTAAGCCACTGAATTCACTTCTGTTTGATTGAAAGCAAAACAATGTGACAGTTTATTTTCAAATGCTAACTTCTTGATATTTTGTTATGGTATGTCTTTTTATTAAATATGTATTTTGACTACTGAGCTTTCATAAAAAATTTGCAGCTATTTTAATCATCAAGAATGGAAAACAGATTGCTATTGCATTTTCCTATATATGCAATTATTATGGTTTAACCAAAATTGTATCATTTGGGCTTACTGTCTAGATATAAAAGATAATTAGTCTACTATAATATTAATAAATTTTTCAGTTGGTTTAGGCAAATTTAAACCTGAAAAATAGGTTAAAAAGTAGATAAAAATTAAATTTACTAATTTAAACCTGATTTTTTTTCTTAAGTTAAAATATATTTTAAATGAGCTTTATAATACCTTTAAAAGATGGTTCTAATTTAAAATATAAAAGCTCTAGCTATCATCCTGGGATAGTAACTAATTTCTAATTATGTAGTATTTCAAAAACTATATATTTTTTTAGTTCCTTTGAGATAACTAATTTCTAACTATATGTTTCAAAAACCATATTCCTGTAATGTTTTTTAAGAATTGTTTTATAAATAGATCATAAGATACAAGGTCTGCATTAAAAGACCCACTCTTACTAGGTCTCCCAAGAATCTGCCATAGATTTTTTTTTAAGGCAATTTAAAGCAAGCACTGATACCAGTGGGAGTTGATCTTGATCTAGGAGATTCTGTTAAGCATCCAAACAATGCCTATTTTCCGTTCTTAGGTTATGACTTGTGACTCCAGATAAAAGATGGAGAATACCTCATATACTATGACTTGAAAATGGAATCTTAAATTCTTATATTTTCTCCGTGTATCTTAAGGAAAAGTTTCTGAGTATGACCTGTTTTGCCATAATATCAAGTGGAGGGTGGTTCAGAAAAGTAAAAGGAAATCTTTTGTGACAGCAGACTATAAAAGAAGTTTGAGTAATATTTTAATAAATGTACATAACTATTCAAATGATAAAATTTATTAATGTGATCCAATGATTTTATTTAAAAATTTTCTTCCTTATTAGCACTTAGAACTGTGCCTATTACGTAAGTGCTCATATATTTGAATTTTAAATACTTTATTTAAATAAAGACCACTATGAATAATTAATAATTTAATTATTGTTCCAAGTCAGTAGCTTTCAACCTTCTCCATATTAGAATCATCTGAGGAGTTTTAATATGGAACCCACCTCATAACAATTACATCTGAATTTCTGGAAGATGGAGCCGTGCCTGTTTTTCCAAAAGCTCTTTGAGTGTTTCAAATTTATAGTCAGAGTTAAAAACCACTGCTCTACATTAGTTCAGGAAATCCTTTTATTTCTCCCATATTAACTTTTAAAATTAGCAATATACCAGTTAAGGGTTGCTGGTTTAAATTCCACTAAGGAACATGTTCTAATAACTAGCATTTATGACTTGAAATGTAAGAGCTTAAGTTCCATCAAACTAGCCCATGTGTAAGATTATTATTTCTTCTCTATAAATTCAAAATAGATATTTCATTCAAACTTTTCAGGTGAGAAAAGATAACATTTTTTTTTTCCTCTGGAGCTGCCTGTTCGGGGAGACGGAAGTGGGCACATTTAGGGATCAATTCACTAACCTATGATTCAGAGTTCTGATAATGTGTAAGTTAGGAAAACAAAGCTTATCACAGGTTTGTATGCTGGTGAATGGAAAGAGTTTTGATTCTCTCTCTCTCTCAAAAGAAAATAAACTCTCCAGCAGTTCTAGGAAGGCTTTGACAATCCCCAAGGAGCAGTGTTACCTTACTCCACTGCTTCTTAGAAGGTAGATTAAGTTTCTGGAATTGTGCTTGTTTTCTTATTAACATTTAGAATTGGGAATATTATCTTAATTTTTCCAGTGAGTAGTTTTCTGAAATTGATAACTTGGAGAGTAAAATATGTATTTTGCTTTTCAATTTTGTGTTTACTTTTATGTAAAAATTTGGTATGTGAATTACATGGTTCTAATAAACCTCATGCCTTTTCATTACAGCTAATTTGAACTCTCAACTTCATGTTATAGAATGCTTCTTTAAAGATGCTTTAAAAACTATTAAGAAAATATATAGATTTGTATGTCAATTTATACTTCAGAAATCCATATATTTGTCATATTTGTATTTTTAGAAACCGAATTGGATGACTAGATGGTATTTTAAATGAATGCCCAAAAATATCTTCTACCTTTGTCCAAAAGTTTATCTGTTAGAAGCTGTCAGCCATTCATGTAGAGAGTTTATAAAAATAATAATTTAAAATTGTATGCATTTTATATTGCTATGGTATCTGTACCATATTTCTAAATATCATTATTAAACTGGTACTTCTTAAAACCATAGCCTGGCCTGCCTTTTAGTGTTAAAAAAATACGATACTGTGTATAAAGAGATTTCTTATTTTTTGAAGAAGAGATGGCATGTAATTTATTAACAGTGATCTGAGAAAGACATGAAATAAGTTTCTGAAAATGATATATTTTCAAACATGAGTGAAAACAACCAAATTAAGAAGTGGGAACAACTCAGACTTGGAATTTTATACAAATTTCATTTCTACATCTTCCTGATACTGCCCCTGGCATAATTAAGAGGAAATTGTTACACCTGCATGTCCTCCTCAGTTTCTTCATCTACAAGTTGGGAAAAACTTTTAAAGGTATGAAGAGGATTTATATATTTATGTGATGTATATAATGTATTCAAATTGCTTAGAGTTTCTAGCACATATAAAGTAATATTAGTATAAACAAGGCTTAAATGCTTGGATTTGATGGATATGACTTAATTTGTATTTGTGCTAATACCTGTAATGTCAATGACAGGATAGCAAGCAAATGATTAGAAATCTAATAGTAATGCTTGTTCCTTAGCTATCTATGCTAACAAGTACGTAGATAGCCTAAAGTAAATTATGCTTGGGATGAAGCTAAATTGTGTAACTAAGACACCTTAAAATTGTATTACCTTGTGCTGTTCACTGCCATCAGGGAGGCAGCATAAAATGAAAGACATAATATGAAGACTGGATCCAGGCAAATTCATGTTCTTTGTAACTTTATTCATCAGTAACATTGCTGTGGCTCAATGGATAGCATATTTCCATCAAGTAACACTGTATAACGTGGTGCTTTCATGTTTCTGCCTTAACCCTTAAAAAATCATTCTAGGGAAAAAATTTTTGCAGTCTCCCCATCTGACAAAGGGCTAATATCCAGAATCTACGAAGAACTAAAACAGATATACAAGAAAAAGCCCCATACCAAAGCGGGCGAAGGATATGAACAGACACTTTTCAAAAGAAGACATATATGAGGCGAAGAAACATGAAAAAATGCTCATTGTCACTGGTCATTAGAGAAATGCAAATGAAAACCACATTGAGATACCATCTCACACTAGTTAGAATGGCGATCATTAAATCTGGAGACAACAGATGCTGGAGAGGATGTATAGAAACTCCTACACAGTTGGTGGGAGTATAAATTAGTTCAACCTTTGTGGAAGACAGTGTGGCGATTTCTCAAGGATCTAGAAATAGAAATTCCATTTGACCCAGCAATCCCATTACTGGGTATATACCCAAAGAACTATAAATCGTTCTACTATAAAGACATGCACACATCTGTTCATTGCAGCCCTGTGTAGAATAGCAACGACCTGGAACCAACCCAAATACCCATCAATGATAGACTGGACAAAGAAAATGTGGCACTTAGACACCATGGAATACTATGCAGCCATAAAAAACGATGAGTTCATGTCCTTTGTAGGGTCTTGGATGAATCTGGAAACCATCATTCTCAGCAAACTGACACAAGAACAGAAAACCAAACACTGAATGTTCTCATTCATAGGCAGGTGTTGAACAATGAGAACATGTGAACTCAGGGAGAGGAGTATCACACACTGGGGGCAGTTGGTGGGAGCTAGGGGACGGACAGCAGGGGGGTGGGGACAGTTGGGAGGGATAACATGGGGAGAAATGCTGGATATAGTATGCACCTATGCAACAACCCTGCATGACCTGCACATGTACCCCAGAACCTGAAGCAAAATAAAATTTATAAAAACATTCTAGCTTGCCCTTTCTTAAAGACTCACATGGTCAAAATTTCGTCTTTATTTCTTGCTTCTGCCATTGTTTAGTTTCAGATATTGGGACTATAAACTGACTAACCCATACTGAAGTATAAATGATGGGTAAATCTTATTAGCCATATCAAAGGTTAAGTCAAGTGAACCACTTTCTTGGTAAAGTTGCAGGCAGTAGAATGGGTTTCAGGGATATGGTGTTTCTACACGATTCTCCCTAACTAAATTAGATCTCAAAAAGCTTTCTAACTGCAACAAACTCCCTTCTGACCAGGTAACTATTTTGGATGGGCCCTGTCTGATCTTTGAGAGTGGAACTGACTACCCAGATTGTTAGCAGAATCAGATCTAATTTTAACAGTGATACGTGTAAAAGTTCAGAGCAGTGAATAGCATGCAAGTTATTAACATTGTTTCTTGTATGAGTATTTGCTTCACTGAACTATAGTTTTCATTGCAGGCTTCTTAGTCACTTAAATACTAGTAAATACTAGTCTTCTTGTTGCCATTCTTTTTCTTTCTGTGGAGCAGTAGTTGGAGCTATATATATTCCAGATCTCTAGCCCATATTTTCTCCAGGCCCTAAACTATGAATCCAATGGTTTACTAAACATCATACTCTCAGACCTTCATTGCACCCATCCTCTTCAAACACATGGCCAGTGGATAAAAAGTTTAAGAAAGAAAAAAAGTATGTATGTGAAGCATGGGGAGAGAAAGACCAAAGGAATATAAAAAAGCTTACCAGTGGATTACCTACTCAATGAGGAAGTTTGAGAGCAAATAAGCATGATTATGGACTTAGGTTAAAACAAATACTACAAACATACGTAAAGACGCTACACCTTGTGGCCTGTAATGCCAGCACTTTGGGAGGCCCAGGTGGGCAGATCACTTCGAGACCAGCCTGGCCAACAGGAGCACCTAGATATATAAAGCAAGTTCTTAATGACCTACAACGAGATTTAGACTCCCACACTGTAATAGTGGGAGACTTAAACACTCCACTGTCAAAATTAGATCAATGTGACAGAAAATTAACAAGGATATCCAGATCTTGAACTCAGATCTGGACCAAGCAGACGTAATAGACATCTGCAGAATTCTCCATCCCAAATCTACAGAATATACATTCTTCTCAGCACCATGTAGCATTCACTTTAAAATTGACCACATAATTGGAAATACATCACTCCTTATCAAATACATAAGAATGGAAATCATAACAGTCTCTCATACCACAGTGTAATCAAATTAGAACTCAGGATTAAGAAACTCAAAACCACACAATTATGTGGAAACTGAACAACCTGCTCCTAAATGACTACTGGATAATAATGAAATGAAGGCAGAAAGAAAGGTGTTCTTCAAAACCAAAGAAAATGAAGATACAATGTACTATAGTCTCTGGGACATAATTAAAGCAGTGTCTAGAGGGAAATTTATAGCACTAAATGCCCACATGAGAAGAGAGGAAAAATCTAAAACTGACACCGTAACGTCGCAATTAAAAGAACTAGAGAAGCAAGCTCAAACAAATTCAAATGATTGCAGAAGGCAAAAAATAACTAAGATCCAAACAGAACTGAAGGAGATAGAGACATAAAAAACCCTTCAAAAAAATCAATAAATCTAGGAGCCAGTTTTTTGAAAAGATCAACAAAATAGATAGACCACGTAGCCAAACTAATAAAAAAGAAAATAGAGAAGAATCTAATAGATGCAATAAAAAATGATAAAGGGCATATCACCACCAATTTCACAGAAATATAAACTACCATCAGAGATTACTACAAACACCTGTATGCACATAAACCAGTAAATCTAGAAGAAATGGATACATTCCTGGACAGTAACACCCTCCCAAGACTAAACCAGGCAGAAGTTGAATCCCTGAATAGACCCATAACAAGGTCTGAAGTTGAGGCAGCAATTTATAGCCTACCAACCAGAAAATGTGCAGGTCCAGATGAGTTCAAAGCTGATTACTACCAGAGGTACAAAGAGGAGCTGGTATCATTCCTTGTGAAACTATTCCAAATGATACAAAAAAAGGGAATCCTCCATAATTCATTTTATGAGACCAACATTATTCTGATACCAAAACCTTGCAGAGATACAACTAAAAAAAGAAAATTTCAGACCAATATCCATGATGAATATTGAAGCAAAAATCCTTAATAAATACTGGAAAACCGAATCCAACAGCACATCAAAAAGCTTATTCATCACGATTCAGTCGGCTTCATCCCTGGGATGCAAGGCTGGTTTAACATACACAAATCTATAAATATAATCCATCACATAAACAGAACCAAAGACAAAAACCCCATGATTATCTCAATAGATGCAGAGAAGGCCTTTGACAAAAGTTCAACAGCCCTTTATGCTAAAAACTCTCTATAAAGTAGGTATCAATAGGATATATCTCAAAATAATAAAAGCTATTTATGACAAATCCATAGCCAATATCATACTGAATGGGCAAAAACTGGGAGCATTCTGTTTGAAACGGGCGTCCTCTCTCACCTACTCCTACTCAACATAGTATTGGAAGTTCTGGCCACAGCAATCAGGCAAGACAAAGAAAGGGTATTCAATTAGGAAAAGAGTACATCAGATTGTCTCTATTTGCAGATGATATGATTGTATGTTTAGGAAACCCCATTGTCTCAGCCCAAAATCCCCTAAAGCTGATAAGCAAGTTCAGCAAAGTCTCAGGATACAAAATCAAGTGCAAAAATCACAAGCATTCCTATGCAACAATAACAGACAAACAGAGAGACAAATCATTAGCAAACTCCTATTCACAATTGCTACAAGGGAATAAAATACCTAGGAATGCATCTAACAAGGAATGTGAAGGACCTCTTCAAGCAAAACTACAAACCACTACTTAAGGATATAAGAGAGGAAACAAACATATGGAAAAACATTCCATGCTCATGGTTAGGAAGAATGAATATCGTGAAAATGGCCATACTGCCCAAAGTAATTTATAGATTCAATACTATCTTCATCAAGCTACCATTGACCTTCTTTACAGAACTGGAAAAAACGACCTTAAACATTTTATGGAACGAAAAAAGAGCCTGCATAGCCAAGACAATCTTAGGAAAAAAGAACAAAGCTGGAGACATCACACTACCTGACTTCAAACTGTACTACAAGGCTACAGTAATCAAAACAGCATGGTACTGGTACCAAAACAGAGATGTAGACCAATGGAACAGAACAGAGGACTCAGAAATAATGTCACAGGCCTACAACCGTCTGATCTTTGACAAACCTGACAAAAACTAGCCATGGGGAAAGGATTCCCTATTTAATAAATGGTGTTGGGAAAACTGGCTAGCCAGATGCATTAAGCTGAAACTGGACCGCTTCCTCACACCTTATACAAAAATTACTCCAGATGGCTTAAAGATTTAAACGTAAGACCTAACATCATAAAAACACTAGAAGAAAACCTAGGCAATACCATTCAGGACATAGACATAGGCAAGAACTTCATGACTAAAACACCAAAAGCATTGGGAACAACAGACAAAATTGACAAATCAGATCTAATTAAACTTAACAGCTTCTGCTGACCAGAGCTGCTTTCTTTTTTAAAAATTATTTTTTTTTATTTTATTTTTACTGGGGATCATCTTGTTCTAAACAGAAATATATCTTAATTTTAAAAATTGGAATTCCAAGTAAAGATTCAAAATATTAATTTTACAGAAGTGCAGTGAGATACAAGAGAATTCTAAAAAACAAAGAAATCAGGAAAGCAATTCAGGATATAAATGAGAAGTTTATTTAAAAAAAATATATTTTTAATGGAAACCAAATAGAAAGCCTGAATCTGAAGAATTCGTTGAAGGAAATACAAAATATATTTGAAAGCTGCAAAAGTAGACTAGATCAGGTAGAAGAAACGGTTTTAGTACTTAAATACAGCTCTTTTAAAATAACCCAGTCAGACAAATATAAAGAAGAAAAAAGAATGAACAATGTGAACAAAGCCTTCATGACATTTGGAACAACATAAAGCAACCACATATTCGAATGATCGATATCCCTGAGGGCAAAAAGACAAAAAAAGAATTAAGAAAACCTATTTAACAAAATAATAGATGAAAACTTCCTAATGTTAGCAAGAGATTTACACATACAAATACAAGAAGCTTAGCTGTTGCCAAGAATATACAATGCAAAAATGTCTTCTCCACATTATATTATAGTCAGACTGTCTAAAGTCAAAGATAGTGATTCCCAAAAACAACAAGAGAAAACTATGTCTACACATATGTAAAGGGAATTCAATCAAACTAACAGCAGATTTCTCAGCACAAATCTCATAAGCCAGAAAAAAATGGAATGATATATTCAAAGGGCTGAAAGAAAAAAATAACCTATCAGTCAAGAATATTAGACCCAGCAAAATTATTTTTTATAAATGAGGAACAAATAAATTATAATTTCCCAGACAAGCAAATGCTGAGGGAATTCGTTGTCACTGGACTGTGTCTACAAGAAATGATCAAGGGAGACCTTAATTTGGAAGTGAAAAAACAGCATTTACTAATCTTAAGATACAGGAAAATATAAAACTCACTCGTAAATCAACACACAACTGAGGACAGCCACCAAAACCCCAAGAACCACCATTCTACTCTCTCCTTCTATGACATCAGTTCTTTTTGAGTCCACATATACACTATTTGTCTTTTTGGTTTTGGCTTATTTCACTTAATATTCACTTTACATTCTTCAGGTTCATCCATAAGTTCATCCAGGTTCATCACAAGTAACATGATTCATGTTTTGTTATGCTGTTCCATATATATATATATATACACACACACTATATTTTCTTTATTCACCTATTAATTGACACTTAGGTTGATTCTTTGTCAGATCTATTTTAAATAACATTGCAATAATCATGGAAATGCAGGTAGTCTCTTTGGTATACTGATTTCTTGTTCTTTGGATCTATACCCTGTAGTGGAACTGCTGGATCATATGATAGTTCTATTTTTAATTATTTTTTAAATTTAAAAATTGTTTATAATCAACACATAATAATCGTACATGTTTATGGTGACATATTTAATGTTTCAAAACATTATATGTATACATGTGTAATGATCAAACGAGGGTAGTTTGCATTTCCGTCACCTCAAAACTTTATTCTTTTTCGTGATAAATTTTAAGATCTTTATTTTTAATTTTTTGATAACTCATTCTCTTTTCCATAATGATTGTTCTAACTTACATTTCTATCAACAGTGTGCAAAGGTTCGTTTTTCTCCACATCTTTGACAATAATTATCTTTTGTCTTTTTGTTAATAGAATTTGAGCAGATGTTAACTGATATTTTATTGTGGTTTTAATGTGCATTTCCCTGATGATTAATGTGGTTGAGCATTTGAAAATATACTTATTAGTCATTGTATGTCTTCTTTTGAGAAATGTCTATGCGGGTATTTTGCCCATTTTTTTCAATAACATTATTTGTTTTCTTTTTATCAAGCTGTTTGAATTCCTTATATATTTTGGGTATTACCTCTTATCAAATGTACAGTTTGCAAATATTTTCTGCCATTCTGTAGGTCCTCTCCATTCTGTTGATTGTTTTCTTTACTATGCATAATCTTTTTCAGTTTGTATAAACACATTTGTCTGTGTTTGCATTTGTTTTCTGTGCCTTTAGGATCATATTAAAAAGTCATTGCCCAGACTAATGTCAATGAGCTGTCCCCCTATGTTTTCTTCTTACAGTTTTATAGTTTTGGGTTTTACATTTGTGCCTTGAGTCCATTTTAATTGATTTTTATATATGATGTGAAATAAAAGTCTAATTTTATTCTTCTGAATGAAAATATTTAATTTTGCCAATATCATTTATTGAAAAGACTGTTCTTTCTCCATTGTGTGTTCTTTGCAACTTTGTTGAGTATTAGTTGTCTGTAAATATGTATATTTATTTCTAAGCTCTCTGTTTTGTTCCATTGGTCTATGTGTTTGTTTATATACCAGTTCCATGCTGTTTTGGTTACCATAATTATGTAATATATTTTGCAGTCATGGAGTGTTTAGCTTTGTTCTTTTTGCTTAAGGTTGCTTTGGCTCATATGGGGTATTTTCTGGTTCCATATACATTTTAGGATTCTTTTTCTATTTTTATGAAGAATGTCATTGGTATGTGGATACAAATTGCATTGACTCTTGTATTAGTCTATTCAGATAAAGATACTACTATAAAGATACTACTTGAAACTGGGTAACTTATAAATAAAAGTTATTTCATTGACTTACAGTGTTGCATGGCTGGGATGCCTCAGGAAACTTACAATCATAGCAGAAGGGGAAGCAGGCACCCTCTTCATAAGGTGGCAGGAGAGACAAGAGCAAATGGGAAAGAGCTCCTTAAAAGCCATCAGATCTCAAGAGGCCACACTCATTATCATAAGAACAGCATGGAGAAAATTACCTCCATGAACTAGATCCCTCCTTTGACACATAGGGATTATAAGGATTACAATTCAAGATGAGATTTGGGTGGGGACAGAGCCAAATCGTATCAAATTTTAAGATCACTTTGGGTAGTATGGACATTTTAATAATAATTTTTCAAATTCATGAACATGAGTTATTTTTCCATTTATTTGTGTCTATTTCAATTTTTTTATTATATTCAATAGGTTTCAGTGTAAAGATCTTTTAGCTCCTTGGCTAAATTTATCCTAATAATTTATTATTTTTTGGTAGCTACTTAAAACCATTTTTGTGAATTTTTTTCAGTTTGCTGTTAGTGTATTGAAATTCTACTGCTTTTGCATGCTTTTTTTAAATCTTGAAACTTTACTGAATTCACTTATTAGTTCTAACAATTTTATTTATTTATTTATTTATTTATTTGGAGACAGAGTCTTGCTGGGATAAAAGTGTGTGCCTCCACTCTTGACTAATTTTTGATTTTTTGTAGAAATGAGGTCTCATTATGTTGCTCAGGCTTCTACAATTTTTTTGTTGGAGTCTTTGGGTTTTATATATAAGATCATGTCATCTGCATAAGGATAATCCAACTTCCTCCTTTCCAATTCGAATGTCTTTTACTCTCTTGCCTAATTGCTCTGGCTAGGACCTCCAGTACTATATTAAATAGAAGTGGTGAGACTGGGCATCCTTGCCTTGTTTCAAATCTTAAAGGAAAAACTTTCAACATTTGCACATTGACTGTAATATTAACTGTGGATTTGTCATATATGATCTTTATTGTGTTGAGTTACATTCATTCTATACCTAATATGTTAACAACTTTTATCATGAAAGGATTTTGAATCTTGTTAAATGCTTCTTCTGCATCCATTGAAATGATCATGTAGTTTTTGTAATTTATTCTATCAATGAGTTGTATTACGTTTTTTGATTTTTGTGTGTTGAACCATCCTTGCATCTCAGGGAAAAATCCCCAAATCCCACTTGGTCATGATCTTTTCTCTTTTATATTTTTGGAGACAGGATGCTGCTCTGTTGCCCAGGATGGAATGTAGTGGTGCAATAATGGCTCTTTGTGGCCTCAACTATCATGGCTCATTGAGCCTCAACTTCACAGGCTCAAGTGGTCCTCCTACCTCAACCTCTCAAAATGCTGGGATCACAGGTATAAGCCACCACATCTGACCATGAATGAACTTATTATTTGCTGTTGAATTTGGTTTGCTAACATTTTGTTGATGATTTTTACATTTATGTTTATCAGGGACACTGGCATGTAGTCTTCCTTTTTGTAACATCTTTGTTTGCCTTTGGTGTGAAGGTGATGCTGGCCTCTTATTAATTAGTTTGAAACTATCCTTTTCTGTTCAATATTTTGGAAGAGTTTGAGAAGAGTTGGTATTAGTTCCTTAAGAGTTTGATAGAATACAGCAGTGAAACAATTAGGTCTTAGGCTTTTCTTTGATGGGAAACTTTTAAAAATTACTGTTTTAATATCCTTACTCATTGTTGATCTGTTAAGATTTTCTATTTCTTCATGTTTTACTCTTGGTAGGATGTATGTTTCAGTAAATTTTTATCTATTTATTTCAGGTTTTCTAATTTGTTTACATATAATTGTTAATAAATGTCTCATGATCCTTTGTATTTCTGTTGTATCAATTGTAATGTCTCTTCTTTTTAGTTCTAATTTTATTTGTCTTCATTTTTTTCTTGGTTTATCAAAAGTTTTGTCAATTTTATCTTTTCAAAAATCCAATTCTTAATTTTGTTGATCTTTTCTGTTGTTTTTCTATTGTCTATTTTATTTATTTCTTAATTTTGTTGATCTTTTCTGTTGTTTTTCTATTTTCTACTTTATTTATTTCTGCTGTGATCTTTATTATTCCCCTCATGCTCCTAATTTTGGGTTTAGTCTGCTCTTGTTCTTCTAGTTGCTTTACATGCAACAATTGGTTATTTGAGACCTTTCCTCTATTTTGATGTAGGCATGTATTACAATAAGCTTTCTTAGTGGTGCTTTTGCTATACTTTTATATCTGGATATTCTGTTTCTATTTGTGTTTGTCTCAAAATACTTTTGGTTTCTCTTTTATTTTTTCGTTGAGTCTGTATTAGTCCATTCTTATGCTGCTATGAAGAATTTATAAAGAAATTTATAAAGAAAAGAGGTTTAAATTTACTCAAAGTTTTGTATGACTGGAAAAGCCTAAGGCCACCTGCAATTATGGCAGAAGGCACCTTTTCACAGGGAAGCAGGAGAGAGATTGAGTGTGGAACAAAAGGGGAAGCTTCTTGGAAAATCATCAGACCTTGTGAGAACTTACTCACTTTTATGAGAATAGCAGGGTGTGGGAACCACCCAATGATTCAGTTATCTCCACCTGGTCCCACCCTTGACATGTGGGAATTATTGCAATTCAAGGTCAGATTTGGGTTGGGACACAGAGTCAAACCATGTTATTTTGCTCCTGACCTTCCCAAGTCTCGTGTTCTAACATTTCAAAACACAATCATGCTTTTTCAACAGTCCCCCAAAGTCTTAACTCATTCTAGCATTAACTCAAAAGTCCAAGTTCAAAGTCTCATGTGAGACAAGGCAAGTCTTTTTCTTTTCTGCCTATAAGCCTGTTAGTTAAAAAGCAAGTTACTTTCTTCCTAGATACAATGGGGGGTACAGGCCTTGGGTAAATATACCCACTCCACATAGGAAAAATTGGCCAACATAAAGGGGCTACAGGACCTATGTGAGTCTGAAATCCACTAGGACAGTCATTAAACCTTAAAGTTCCAAAATGATCTCCCTTTGATTCCATGTCACACATCAGGTCATGGTAATGCAATAGTGTGGTAGGTGGGCTCCAACAACCTTGGGCAGCTCTGGTCCTGTGGATTTGGTGGGTACAGCCCCACTATGGCTGCTTTCATGGGCTGGAATTGACTGCCTGCATCTTTTCCAGGCCCATGATGCAAGGTATTGATGGATCTACCATTTTGGGGTCTGGAGGATGGTGGCCCTCTTCTCACAGTTCCACTAGGCAGTGCCCCAGTGAGAACTCTGAGTGGGAACTCCAACCCCATATTTTCCTTCTGCATTGCCCTACCAGAAGTTCTCCATGAGTCTTCTGCTCCTGCAGAAAAATTCTATCTGGACATCCAGGCATTTCCACACATCCTCTGAAATCTCGGTGGAGGTTCCCAAACTTCACTTCTTGTCTTCTATGTACCCACAGGCTCAACATCACATATAAGCCACCAAAGTTTGAGGCTTTTACCCTTTGAAGCAATGGTCCAAGCTGTACTGTGGCCCCTTTTAACCACAGTTGGAACTGAAACAGCTGGAACAGCGGGCACTATGTCCTAAGGCCTCACAGACAGGGGAGCCCTTGGCCTGGCCCAGGAAACAATTTTTTTCCTCCTAGGCCTCTGAGTCTTTGATGGGAGAGGCTGCCATGAATATCTTTGACATGTCCTGGGGACATTTTCCCCATTGTCTTGGTGATTAACATTCAGCTCCTTGTTACTTATGAAAATTTCTGCGGTGAGCTTGTATTTATCCTCAGAAAATCCTCAGTTTTTCTTTTCAATTGCATTGTTAGGCTGCAAATGTTTTGAATTTATATGCTTTCCTTCCTCTTGCACACTTTGCTTCTTAGAGGTTTCTTCCAGCAGGTACCCTAAGTTATCTCTTTCAAGTTCAAAGTTTGACAGATCCTTAGGACAGGGGCAATATGCCACCAGTCTCTTTGCTAAAACATAGCAAGAATCATCTTTATTCCAGTTCCCAACAAGTTTCTCATGTCCCGCTGAGACCATCTCAGCCTGGACTTCATTGTCCATATCATTATCAGCATTTTGGTCAAAACCATTCAACAAGTCTCTAGAAAGTTCCAAACTTTCCCACCTCTTCCTGTCTTCTGAGCCCTCTAAGTCCCCGGGAAGTTTCAAACTTTCCCACATTTTTCTGTGTTCTTCTAGGCCCTCCAAACTATTCCAACCCCTGCCTGTTACCTACTTCCAATGTCAATTCCACATTTTTGGGTATCTTTATAGCAGCACCCCACAACTCCCACTACCAATTTACTGTATTAGTTTATTCTCATGCTGCTATGAAGAAATACCTGAGGCTGGGTAATTTATAAAGAAAAGAGTTTAATTGACTCACAGTTCTGCATGGCTGGGGAGGCCTCAGGAAACTTACAATTATAGCTGAAGGCACTTTTACACAGGACAGCAAGACAGAATGAGTGCCAAGCTAGGTGGCAGCCCCTTATTAAACCATTAGATCTTGTGAGAACTCACTCTTATGAGAACAGCATGGGGGAAACTGTTCCCATAATTCAATTATCTCCACCTGGTCTCACTCTTTACATGTGAGAATTATTACAATTCAAGGTGAGATTTGGGTCAGGACACAGAGCCAAACAATATCAGACCCATTGTTTGGTCAGGAATATGTTGTTTAATTCCATGTACGTGTGAGTCTTCTGAAGTTGTCTCTGTATTTATTTTTAGTTTTAATACTATTGCAATCAGAAAACATAATATAATTTCAGTCTTCTTAAATTTGTTTAAACTTGTTCTGTGTCATCATATGACCTATATTGGAGAATGTTTCATGTACTGTTGAGAATGTGTATCCTGTAGCTGTTAAATGGAATGTTCTTTATGTGTGTCTGTTAGATCCATTTGATTTAGAGTGTAGTATAAATTCAATGTACCTTACTGATTTTTTTCTGACTGATCTGTCTATTGTTGAAAGTATGGTGTTGACGTCCCCTACTATTAGGCATTGCAGTCAATGTCTCCTCTCAGATCTATTAATAATGCTTACATATTTAGGTGTCCCAGTACTGAGTGCATGTATTTTCTTAATTGTCATATCCTCCTACTGAATTGACTTCTTTATCATTATATAATAACCTTTTCTTTTTCAAAAAACTTTCTGACTTAAAGTCTATTTTATTGGTCAAAAGTACTACTACTCCTCTTTTTTGGTTTATATTTTCATGAAATATCTTTTTCCCTCCCTTTACTTTGAGTCTATGTGTGTCTTTACAGATGAAGTGAGTCTCTTGTAGGTGGTATATCTTTAATCTATTCAGCCACTTTCTGTCTTTTGATTCTAGAATTTAATCCATTTACATTCAAGATAATTATTGATAGGTAAGAATTTACTCCTGCCATTTTGTTATTTTTTGTTGTTTTATAGATTCTTTGTTCCTTCCTTTCTCTGTTGCTCTCTTCCTTTGTGGTTAAGTAATTTTTCTGGTGGTATATTTTGATTTATTGCTTTTCTTGGAGGTATTTACTATAGATACTCTACTTTGTGCTTACCATGTGGAATAAAGAAATATCTCATGGCTGTAATAGATTATTTTAAGCTGATAACAACTTTATTGCAAAAAAAAAAAAAAAAGCCCACTTCAATTTTACTGAATTCCCTCCCCAATATTTTGAGTTTTGATGGTATAATTTAGATCTTTTTATACTGCTTATTATTTAACAATATATTTATTGTTAATAGCTCATCTTTTTTACTTTCATGCTAAAAATTATAATGATTTATACATCATAATAACAATTTTTTAGTATTCTGAATTTGACTATATTTACTTTTGCCAATGATTTTTAAACTTTCAGATAATTTTATGGTACTCATTAGAATTCTTTTCTTTCTGCTTCAGTAATTTTCATTAGTTTTTTTTGAAGACATCTTGTGGTGATGACATTTCTTAGTTTTTGTTTGTCTGGGAAAATTTTTATCTCTCTTTCAATTGTTAAGGAGAGCTTTGCTGGGTATGTTAGTCTTGGTTGTCTGTTTTCTTCTTTTAGCACTTTGAATATATTATCCCACTCTCTATTGGCCTGTAAGATTTTTGCTGAAAAGTCGGCTGCTAGATGTATTGGAACTTTCTTTTTATGTTATTCATTTCTTTTCTCTTGCCACTCTCAGAATCCTCTCTTTGTGTTTCATTTCTAACAGTTTGGTTATAATATGCCTTGGGGTAGTATTATTTGAATTAAATCTTGTTGGAGACCTTTGACCTTCCTGTGCTTGAATAGTTACAACTTTCTTTAGGTTTTGAGCTCCTGTTTTTAAAAATAAGTTTTCTACCCCTTTATCTTTCTCTTCTCCTTATTGAACTCTTATGATACAAAAACTTCCTGTTTTGATGATGTCTCATAAGCCTATAATCTTTATTTCTTTTTATTCCTTTTTCTCATCTGACTGTTTATTTTCAAATTATCTTCAAGTTTACAGATTCTTTCTTCTCCTGGATTAATTTTGCCATTGATGCTATTTCTTGCCTTTTTAATTTTGTTCATTGTATTTTTTATCTTCTGGATTCTGTTTGATTTTTTAAATTATTATTTCAATCTATCTATTAAATTTCTCATTCTGGTCGCTTTTTTTTTTTTGTATTTTCTTGACATTTATGGAGCTGCCTGTTCTTCTTCTCCCACCTCCTCCTCCTCCTCTTATTCTTTTTGAGAAAGGATCTCACTCTGTCACCAGGCTAAAGTGTGGTTATGTGATTATGACTCATTGCAACCTCAACCTCCTGTGCTCAAGCAATCTTCCTGCCTCTGCTCCCTGAATAGCTGGGACACAGGTGCACACCACCATGCCCAGCTAATTTTTGTATTTATTGTAGAGACAGGGTTTTGCTACATTGGTCTCATAATTTTGGACTTAATCTGCTCACCTCAGCCTGGTCTCAAACTTTTGGACTTAAACAATCTGCTCACCTCAGCCTCCCCAAATATTGAGCTGCTTCTTTTTTTGTTTGTTTTGTGTCCTGATTTTACTGAGTTCATTTATTAGGTTTTTTTTTGTTGTTGTTTTTGTTTTTTGGTTTTTTTTTTTTTTTTTTGCTTATAACTCCAGAACATTTTAATTCTAAAGAGCTTTAATAGATAAAAAGCCCCATAGTTTCCAAATGTTCATCTAAAAGAGAATATCAGTCCCATCCATACGTGGGAAAATCAAAGCAAAAAAAAAGGAGAGAGTGAGAGATGAATGAAGGTTGACAACTATTCTCCTTTATAAAGAGAAAACACTGCTTCCTCAATGTCATTTAAGGATATGAACAGGCAGGAGGAAAGTAATTGTCCATATTTGCCTTATGTACGATATTGGGTAATTAAATGCCAATTGTGCTGTTTAGGAATGGCTTGCTGAAACATTGAAAAAATGAAAGACTTCATCCTTGGCACAGACTGCCACGTCAGTGGAATATTCGGTGCACATGACTGGGTGATAGATTTCTCCCACATCTGTCTCTGCTTTCTAGGCAGCATCTTCCTGGTTAGACCTCATCTTCCCATGGCCCCGCCTTTTCTTCCTGTTCTCTGAGGCGTTTTATCTTAGAACCTCCTCTTTGTTAATAGAAGAATTTATCACGAACATCACTCTATATTGAGTTTTGTATGATTCATGCCATTGGCAATCAAGGCACAGTGTGGTGATGCAGGCAGGACAATTCAAGACAGCGTCACTATTTGGAACAGGCTGTTGTTGATGTGACCTCGTTGCCCCAAACCATGGTAACCCCTTCTCTGTGCATCAACCCAGGCCTGATCTCTGTTATCTTTTTCAGGATCATATAGTAATTCATCCTTTGTTGGAATCTTGTGTTCTTTCTTCTTTTTTTTTCTTGGTCACCTGTACTGCTTTGTCTTCATCCTCAGAATCAGAATCAAAATATATATCATCATAGTATCTTGCTGGAGCTGTTGCAACTTTTCCATTTCCTGAGGAAGATCCAGTTCCTGGAGAGGATAACTTGTCCTCCATTGTTTTCATAGTAGAATTTAATTCAGCTTCCATTTCCTTTTCAAATTCATCTTCACTAGATGATTCACTTTCTCCAGTAAAACATTTATCTGATGAGTTTTCGTTTTTGGTCAGGAGTTCCATGTAAAAGGACATCCACTTCATCTTCAGAGCTACTCAAAGCCGTCCTCCCCACTGGGCTCTTCAATCGCTTAGGGGTCGTCGTCATCCGGAAGCTGGCTCATGGTGGCCTGAAGTGGCCTACACCATCCACTGCGATCTGCAGTGTCTCTGTTTACTCTTTATTTATTTTTTTTGTTTCTTCTTGTTTTTAATTTTATCTTTTTTAGGGATATTTTCTCTTTTCTTTATTATATTTTAAGTTCTGGGGTACATGTGCAGATCTTTCAGGATTGTTACATAGGTATACATATGCCATGGTTGTTTGCTGCCTGCATCCCCCCATCACCTACGTTAGGTATTTCTCCTAATGTATCCTTCCCCAATCTCCCCACCTCTGCTATGCCTCCCCTAGCCCCCCACCACCCAACAGACCCCAGTGTGTGATGCTCCCCTCCCTGTGCCCATGAATTCTCATTGTTCAACACCCACCTATGATTAAGAACATGTGGTGTTGGGTTTTCTGTTCTTGTGTTAGTTTGCTGAGAATGATGGTTTCCACGTTGATCCATGTACCTACAGAGGACATGAACTTATCCTTTTTTATGGCTTCATAGTATTCCATGGTGTATATGTGCCACATTTTCTTTGTCCAGTCTATCATTGATGGGCATTTGTGTTGGTGCCAAGTCTTTGCTATTGTGATCAGTGCTTCAGTGATCATATGTGTGCATGTGTCTTTATAATAGAACAATTTATAATCCTTTGGGTATATACCCAGTAATGGGATTGCTAGGTCAAATGGAATTTCTATTTCTAGATCCCTGAGGAATCGCCACACTGTCTTCCACAATGGTTGAACTAATTGACACTCCCACCAACAGTGTAAAACTGTTCCTATTTCTCCACATCCTCTCCAGCATCTGTTATCTCCTGAGTCTTTATTGATTGCCATTCTAACTGGCATGAGATGGTATCTCAATGTAGTTTTCATTTGCATTTCTCTAATGACCAGTGATGATGAGCATTTTTTCATATGTTTGTTGGCCACATAAATGTCTTTTTTTGAAAAGTGTCTGTCTGTTCATATCCTTTGCCCACTTTTTGTTGGGGTTGCTTGTTTATTCCTTGTGAATTTGTTTTAGTTCTTTGTAGATTCTAGATATTAGCCCTTTGTCAGATGAGTAGCTTGCAAAAGTTTTTTTCCCATTCTGTTGGTTGCCAGTTCACTTTAATGATTGTTTCTTTTCCTGTGCTGAAGCTCTTAAGTTTAATTAGATCTCATTTGTTAATTTTGTCTGTTGTTGCCATTGCTTTTGGTGCTTTAGTCATGAAGTCCTTGCCTATGCCTATGTCTTGAATAATATTGCCTAGGTTTTCTTCTAGTGTTTTTATGATGTTAGGTCTTATGTTTATATCTTTAATCCATCTGGAGTTAATTTTTGTATAAGGTGTGAGGAAGGGGTCCAGTTTCAGCTTTCTGAATATGGCTAGCCAGTTTTCCCAACACCATTTATTAAACAGGGAATCCTTTCCCCATTGCTAGTTTTTGTCAGGTTTGTCAAAGATCAGATAGTTGTAGATGTGTGATGTTACTTCCGAGGCCTCTGTTCTGTTCCATTGGTCTACATCTCCATTTTGGTACCAGTACCATGCTGTTTTGATGACTGTAGCCTTGTAGTATAGTTTGAAGTCAGGTAGCATGATGCTTCCAGCTTTGTTCTTTTTTTCCTAGGATTGTCTTGGCTGTGTGGGCTCTTTTTTGGTTCCATATGAAGTTTAAGGTGTTTTTTTCCAGTTCCGTGAAGGTTAATGATAGCTTGATGGGATAGCATTGAATCTACATATTACTTTGGGAAGTATGGCCATTTTCACAATATTGATTCTTCCTAACCATGAGCATGAAATGTTTTTCCATCTGTTTCTGTCCTCTCTTATTTCCTTGAGAAGTGGTTTGTAGTTCTCATTGAAGAGGTCCTTCATGTCCTTTGTTAGCTGTATTCCTAGGTATTTTGTTCTCTTTGTAGAAATTGTGAATGGGAGTTCACTCATCATTTGGTGCTCTGTTTGTCTATTATTTGTGCATAGGAATGCTTGTGATTTTTGCACATTGATTTTGTATCTTGAGACTTCACTGAAGTTGCTTATCAGCTTAAGGGGATTTTGGGCTCAGACAGTGGGGTCTTCTAAATATACAATCATGTCATCTGCAAGTGGAGACAATTTGACTTCCTCTTTTTCTATGTGAATACTCTTTATTTCTTTTTCTTGCCTAATTGCTCTGGCCAGAACTTCCAAAATACTATGTTGAATAAGAGTGGTGAGAGAGGGCACCCTTGTCTTGTGCCAGTTTTCAAAGGGAATGTTTCCAGTTTTTGCCCATTCAGCATGATATTGGCTATGGGTTTGTCATAAATGACTTTTATTATTTTGAGATAAGTTCCATCAATACCTAGTTTATTGAGAGTTTTTAGCATAGAGGGCTGTTGAATTTTGTCTTGTCGAAGGCCTGCTCTGTGTCTATTGAGATAATCATATGGTTTTTGTCTTTGGTTCTGTTTATGTGATGGATTACGTTTATAGGTTTGCATATGTTGAACCAGACTTGCATCCTCAGAATGAAGCCTACTTGATCGTGATGGATAAGCTTTTTGATGTGCTGTTGGATTTGGTTTGCCAGTGTTATATTGATGATTTTTGCATCAATGTTATTCATAGATATTGGTTTGAAATTTTCTTTTTTAGTTGTGTCTCTGCCAGTTTTTGGTATCAGGATGATGTTAGTCTCATAAAATGAGTTAGGGAAGATTCCCTCTCT
Source organism: Cebus imitator (assembly GCF_001604975.1). Classification (NCBI taxonomy): domain Eukaryota; kingdom Metazoa; phylum Chordata; class Mammalia; order Primates; family Cebidae; genus Cebus; species Cebus imitator. Next base: position 331,961 of record NW_016108010.1, read on the forward strand.
TTCTATTGTTTGGAATAGTTTCAGAAGGTATGGTACTAGCTCCTCTATGTACATCTGGTAGAATTGGGCTGTGAATCCATCTGGCCCTGACTTTTTTTCGTTGTTAGGCTATTAATTGCTGCCTCAACTTCAGATCTTGTTATTGGTCTATTCAGGGATTCAACTTCTTCCTGGTTTAGTCTTGGGAGGGTGCTACTGTCCAGGAATTTATCCATTTCTTCTAGATTTACTGGTTCAGGTGTAGAGGTGTTTGTAGTAATCTCTGATGGTAGTTTGTATTTCTGTGGGAATGCTGGTGATATCCCCTTTATCATTTTTTATTGCATCTACTCAATTCTTCAAATTTTTTCCTTTTTATTTGTCTGGCTAGCAGTCTATCTATTTTGTTGATCTTTTCATAAAACCAGCTTCTGGATTTATTGATTTTTTTAAAGAGTATTTTTTTTTTCGGTGTCTCTGTCTCCTTCAGTTCTGCTCTGATCTTAGTTATTTCTTGTCTTCTGCTAGATTTTGAATTTGTTTGATCTTGCTGCTCTAGTTCTTTTAATGTTGATGATAGGTGTCAATTTTAGATCTTTCCTTCCTTCTCATGTGGGCATTTAGTGCTATAAATTTCCCTCTGGACACTGCTTTAAATGTGTGCCAGGGATTCTGGTATGTTGTGTCTTCATTCTCATTGGTTTCGAAGAACACCTTTATTTCTGCCTTCATTTCATTATTTATCCAGTAGTCACTGAGGAGCAGGTTGTTCAGTTTCCATGTAGTTGTGCAGTTTTGAGTGAGTTTCTTAATCCTAAATTCTAATTTGATTGGACTGTCATCTGAGAGACTGGTTGTAACAATTTTTGTCCTTTTGCATCTTCTTTAAGATAGCTATTTTGAATTCCTTGTAAGACATCTCATATATCTACATTTCTTTAAGGTCAATCACTGGCAACTTAATCTGTTTGTTTGGCATTGTTATGTATCCCTGATTGTTCTTGATCTGTGTATATAGACATCGGTGCTTTTGAAGAAGTAAGTACTGAATCTAGTTTTCACAGACCGACTTTGTCTGGGAAAGCCCTACAGTGGGCACAGCACTGGGGTGGGTCAGAAGCCCAGGGCATTTGTAGCTGGTGTACTGCTATCAGAAGCCTGGGGCTTACTATTGCAGGCATGTGCTGGAGAATGCAAGAATTGCAGGACAGGTGCAGCCTGAGTGGCACTGGAGCATACCAGAAGCCTGGATCCTCTGGGGGGTACCTGCCATTGAGACCTGTCTGAAGGTGACTGGTGGGAAGTAGGCTGAAGATTCAGTCTTCCATCAAACCTGAAACATAAGGATGTGTAGTTCTGCCTGACACCAAGTTGGGTCAGTAGAGGCCCAGTTTGTGGATACTACCTTGGAATATGGGTCTATGGGGGTCTGTCTAGTACCAGGTTTTACTATGGTGGACCCAGTGTTGGAGTCCGAGGCAAAGTCCTGTGCTCACTTTCCTCTCTTTCTCCCAAGCAGATGGTATCTCTCTTTCCACTGAATTGCCTGGGATTGGGGAAGGGACAATGAGGGTAATGGACAACTGGCTTTCCTCCCTCTTTCAAGGGGTCTTTTCTTATTATTCTGCTACAGTCAGGTACCGTGGTCTCTCATTTGGCTTCCTTTCTCTCGAGGGAAAGCATTTTCATGCATGGATATTTGTTATTTGTTCAATTGATGTTGATATTTCTGTGGTGGTACATTCACTAGAAATTCCTACTCTACTATCTTGCTCCACTGTTCCTTCTATTAGGTTGGAGCAAAAGTAATTGCAGTTTTTGCCATTGAAAGTAATGGTAAAAAACACAATTACTTTTGCACCAACCTAATAATTCAATTATTTTAGTTTAAATTTTCTGACTGGCTAGCTTCTATTTACTCTGCTTCTATAAAGAGTCATTTGGAGAGTTGGTCCTCCCTTGTGTTTAGCTCATGTGTTTCTGGAGGTGTGGGGACTAGAGCACATGACTCAGATCTAAGTCATTCTGCATATGGCATTGCTCCATCCACTGTAATTCACTTAGAACTGGAAACCTGACCAAATAAAAGTCAATGAAATGACTCAATATTTTACTAACATTAATGTCAGATGGACTCCAGAAAAACATGTTGCTTTGAAAGAAGTTTTTCTTTGATTACAAAGCTTTGAAAATGGATATGAATTTTTAAGAACCATGTGTTAGTAGATTTTATTCAGTTCCATTTGACAGGATATCCAATTCAAAAGACAATTTTCTGTTCATCTATCACATCCTCTACTATTATATTATTTAAGCAGCATGCCATGTTAAACAAGACCACAAGATGAGAAACCTTGTTTTGAATTCAACATTTAGAATATATAATAAGGTCAAACAACAATGAGAAAGTTTTAAACCAGATCCATTTTGTTTAAAAACAGAGATTAGATAATATTGTTCTGGTATAAGGGCTTTCTTCCTTCATTCCTTTTCTTTTTTTTTTCTTTCTCTCTCTCTCTTCCTCTCTCCCTCGCTTTCTTCCTGTTGTCCGTCCTTCCTTCCTTCCCTCCTTCCTTCCTTCTTTCCTTCCTTCCTTCCTTCTTCCTTCCTTCCCTCCCTTCCTTCCTCTTTCTCTCTCCTTCCTTCCCTCTCTCCCTCCCTTCCTTCCTCTCTTTCTCTCTCCTTCCTTCCTTCCTTTTTCTTTCTTTTCTTTCTTTCTCTCTCTCTTTCTCCCCTCCCTTCC